>NC_057761.1:45227675-45536942 GCF_010389155.1 Erigeron canadensis | reverse complement strand
TAAAACTTCCACCACCTACATTAGTTTAAGCTTCAATTTGTTTAGATTCATATAAGATTTAATTCTACACGAGAATAGTTACTGTTGTAAATGAACAAAATGTCAAATGAACAGTAAATAAACAGTTTAATAAAAAGTTCGTTTGTTTAATTAAATGAACAAGTAGGAGGATAGTTTCCGTTTAATTTGTTCATTATGTTCGAGAGCCTAAGATTTTTTATTTCTTTTTATAATTTTAACATTCAATTAGTAGTTATGTTAATTTATATATGTTTCGTTTGTTTATATTTGTTACAAATTGTGAAACCTCATCTTTTCGAAAAGCTTGATTTATCAGGTTTTCTATGACTTATTGTCTTAGTCAACGTACATGATTTCTTAAAGCTGGATGAAATCTAATTTGCTGATATAATTTGTGAATAATTGATAATGAGAAGTAGTTTCATGATTTGTGTAATTAAATGTTTTTCTTCTTCGAATGTTGAGGCTTCGCAGACGAGGAAACAGTTTTTCATATAGGAACTACCTAGAAAACCACATTAATTAGAGTGGAGAAGGTAAAGCTGAGTTTTGCTTAATTTGTACTTGACGAACTTAATTTGCTAATTTGATAAACTCATAGACAACAAGCTTTTATATAACTTACGATCTTCATTAATTTTAATTTTATTACAGTGTATGTGCACAGTGGTCAAGTTCTTCAATTCAAATATCTTCATGTAAAAACCTGGATCATGAGCAGCTAGCTAGCCTTATTAGAAATTACCTTCTTTTTTTTTTCTATACCAACATCAGTGGAGTTTCATTCGTTATAAAATCGATTCTAGCAAGATATTAGTAACCGGAGAGTTAGCATACAAACGGTAGGCCGGTAACATCAGGCCGGACTTGTGAATTAAGTCTCTTGACACATCATGCAGTATTAATTTGGTGAAGATCAGTCGTTGTTTGAAAAAAAATTGTTTTAGTTTTGCAGAACAAGCCTAGAGGTAAGTCAACACTTGTATATGTAGTAGAACCGGTAATATCCGGCCGGACTTGTGAATTAAGCCCGGCTGAATATGCCAAAATATATACGAAGGCTGAGACCCAGATCGATCCACGATCTATAATTAACAAAAAGTACGTACACATGGAAATACCAACTTTGGCAAACCCGATCTATAACAAACCTCAAAGACACACAAATAAACATTAGCTAAAACATAAAAAAAATAAAAATATACATAATTTTATAAGCCAGGTTTCAAAAACAATTAATTACGAGTATGAAGTATGCACACATCGCTAATTAATCCAAAGGCCGGAGCTCTCAACGTTTGGCATTTGGCGTAGCCAGTTTCACAAACAACTTTGTTGACTTCCTTGTTCGACTACGAATCACTTTGAAATTAAAAAAGCCCTTATTTTCTAAGATAATCGATCATTTATTGAATGAATGTTGAAATACGAATATATATATATATATATATATATATATATATATATATATATATATATATCCAGCTAGATCGATGAACTTATCTTCTTTCATTTAACTCATAATGCAATATAATCATACATACTGGGTTTATATACATATTAACATAGTATGAGTACATGTTTATGGTAAGTGATATTGGTCAAAAGGGGTGGCAGCGCAACTTGTTGCCCGTTTGCATTCTATTTCTATGTAAATTACTAGTCGTATATCTTTTTGATAAATTGAGGTATAGCGAATGGCCTTAAAAAAACTGGTCCTACTTTCTATGAAATTTATTGTTACCATATAACTTGATTAACTTATCCCACAGTACAAGTATTACATACCACATGATATTATCAATGTATAGTTGTATGTGTATGCTAAATATCACGTGTATATATACATCGATGGATATGTGATGGTTTACATAAAAGTATACCATAGCCGCTGTAATTTGAAGACAAGAAGAAGCTATTTTAAGAAGGCACGTATGTATATTTATATAATACAGAACTGATATTAATATTCTTCAAGTATGACGTTCGTCTGTGTTCGATTTATATAAATAATAATGACAATTAATGTTTAGAATACTATTCTTATCAATAATTAATTACTCTTTTTATTCCAAAAGAAAAGAAATACTCGTACAAAAGTGCCAAATATATGTATATAAACAGAGCACAAATTAAAAGAACAGAACATTCAAAACTTCAAATATGCATTCGATTCCCACGTGACAGATATATTTGTTTAAATCTAAGTATGAACCAAACAGGCCGCCAAAGCAACTTACTTAGGCTTAACATATTTAATTGAACCTGTTGGGTTGTGATTATTATTGCCTTATTAACTTCTTTCTCTGATTTATAATATTTATAATCGTAAACTCTTCTTCATTAACTTGATCGTGTGTATCATCAACCTACATATATCTTTTATGGACAAACTAATCTTGATCTCTACCCTCAGGTATTCTTGGATATAGAGGTAAAACTGTCATATATCTTAAATAGTTGGATTGGGTACACTTGTTATTGTATCAAGAGACTGGCACGTTCAAAAACATGAACATTGTAAAAAAATGTATTTCATTGCTTAATATGCTATAACATGTGTGTTGTAAATAATCTATGTTAAAAAAAAAAATAAGGGCACAACGTACATATGAGCATAAACATAAATAGACAAACAAAACATACATACGTTGATAATTATATTTATTCTAGTTGCACATATTAGAATTAATCTATGTAACTATTTGATCGACGCCCACAATTTGTGTGTTATTCTGCTTAACTAATTAATATTTATAGCTAGGTTTAATTCTCATGAAAAACGTTATTTGACCATGTCAAATACGAGTAATTAACAAAAAGAAATTATATATAAATTAAATGAAATGATGATGATGATTAGATGAAAGGAATTAACTCATGTATGATTTATTAGACGCACGCTTATGAGATTAAAGTATGATTAAAAAGGCTTAAAAAATGGAGTAGTGTTCCCCATAATGGCTGGTTCTAATGGTTTCCATTTTTCGTTTAAGCATACGTAACTATGTTGGTTTCCAACTCCGCAACTTGCTGGATCTTATGTTCGTTGCCACTATTTCTTTTAAGTTATTTTTTTATACGTTTTATTCAGATGAAAGCAGCCGTTATTTGAGATACTACGATTTAACGAAACGTGAATGCTTAAATCTATTAATCTAATGTAACAAATTTATGCCGACAGATCCAATTCATCTACGTCGAACTAAAAACTTAAAAACAATATGGGCATAAATTAAAAAGATAAAAGATAAAGATGGATCCATAAGAATTATATTTTTTGGTCCATGTTTTTCTTAAAGCAAATTCAAGTACACTAAATAGATTTAAAGTACACTATTAACAAAGATTGTACTTTGGTTTTTACTCTCTGTTTTTTTTAGATAGAGCGGATAAATGACTAATACTTTAACTTTGATACGCCCACGTTGAGTTTGAATCTACATAAATGCCCTGAAAGATTTGCTCTTTCATGTGTATCTTTGGTCGTAACCTTAAGAGACAAAAGTCGGCTGCTCCATAATTTACAATAGCATTTAATGTGTAACATATATTTTTTTAATGACTTTTGTTATTCCAAGTCTAGCAAGACACTAAAAGATTACATAGACTACTATATATAAAATATCCAAAAGAAAAGCGAAAAGTTTGAAATCATCTAGTAAGTTGCTGAGGATGTTCAAGAACTCCGAAAAATCGATCTCGTGTCTTCTAAGCCATACAAATAGCAATTCTCATGACAACTTAAAAAAAATTATCTTAATCAAGCTAGTCTTGATAAAATTTCCCGATTGGCAACGTTTCTCCCTTGTACTTTTCCGGTTTTTAGAGACATAAACTTATACCAAGTGGGCTAACCTTGTATTGTTAACTCTTTCAGGTACTATGCTTCAATTGATAAAAGCTTTGCTCGACTTTTCAAATTGTCTCTACTTTGATAACTTGTAAAGTAATATTGTAATTACACAAATGGATAAAAACAACTCAAAAGAAGGAAGAATTTTTGGCATTGTTTAAATTACTTTAATTAGCGGATGTGAGCGCCACTAGGGTTTATAATTGAGTAATATAGTTAAATTAATGATATTTGATTTGATGGTTCAGTGAGTTACTAACTCAATTGGGACCCTCCAATTCCAAATCTCCATCAAAGAGTTCATACCAACGACAAAAGATTGATGCAGACATATTCCTCTACGTGGATATATGCTTTTACATATTTTTAATTCGTACTCACCTCAATAATTATGACCCGATATTTTGGATGCCTTGAAAATTAAAATACTGTTTACACTCGATCCCTTAATGGTGTATAGTTTTAACTAGTAGATTTCTAGATGAAGTCCTGGTTGTTTGCTCTGGCCGTCTCATGATTTACTGTTTATTTGATATGATAAGTCGATAAGATATAGAGAGAACTAATTTCGGTATACTACAAAAATATGTATACTTGGAGTGTATATTTTACTATTTAATTTGAACGTTCATACATCAAGGATTAATAGATACTTTAGTGCATCATCACGTACATACATATACAGGGGGAGTCACGAATTTTATTCTGACTGAATAACAAAATTCAAGTATACGAGTTTGGAGTTGCTAATTACCTTAAAACTAAAATAATACATAAAAATAGTACTAAAAATATAAAGTTTTATGGATATTGTGGGGTTGTCATGTCCACTCTTAGCCACCACATAGCTCATCCACTGTACATATATGAAGCGTACATAATTAAGTTGTCAAGACTCTATCTCTTGATAATTACTTGTGATTTATAGCTAGCTAGCTCTGGTCGCATATAGTACTAAGAAAAGGTATACTTAAATCACAACATGCATAATTGCATATGTAACTTGAAAAGAGTTTTATATATATAGTATGAGACAAACATATTCTCCTCTCCTCTAAAACAAAGAAACTAGACAAAGAGATACTATTTATAGTTTTGTACTAACATTATATTATAATATATTGTTAATTATTGATTATGTCAATCAATCTTCGCATCTCAATTATGAACAGTAACACATATACCATACTGGTAAGAAATGAGTCAAATGATATATATCCGCATAAAAACATTGAAAAGATACAAGATATTTCTCGCATTAGGAAACCATATATATATATATCATGGTGATATTAAAAAGAAGGTGTCCAAAGTAGTGAGTGGAAGTAGTCATGCAGTCTGTTTATTTAGGAGAAGAATTTGAATATATAGTAGAATTCAAAAGAAGTTCTTCAATTTGAGGCGGTCCTATTTAGAAAAAATATATATATAGTTGAATTCCAATTAGGGCTCTCATGCGGGCAACACATGTGCATTTGAAGAATTGTAACGCATTCTAGTCATAATTAAAACAATTGGGTGTTGTACATTATCTAGTTTGAATAGTAATAATCATCTATCATTCTTAATTCTACTTAAGTAGCTAGCCAGGGTTATGTTAATTGGCATTAATCGATCAACTTTCAATCATCACATCGTAGTACTCTTCGATTCTTCTTGCAGATTATGTCATTTTCGTTGCATTTATACGTGTATAGTTGGATTATTTTTACCATGATTATCATAACTCTAACACGTCACGGGTTAATGATTAAGGCGGAATTATTATAATTAAACAGTTGAAGGTTACGTTTTAGTGTTGCAAATGTGACCGAGGTACGAAGATGCAAAGAAAAAAGGAAATGGAATTGGAGAAAAGGTTACCAAATTTAGTGATAACTAAGGGCCAAATTCATTGCTCTATGACACTTGGAAGGAGGGGACCAGTGTTCCACTTGTTTTACACATATTTATTCCACAAATAGCTCTGTATAAATCTTGAATAATCACTCTAAAAATTCAAAGATTTGTCGATATGTCACATCTACATCAAATGGTCAAATAATAATCGGTGATAACACTATTAAAGAAAACGTGGGTGTTGGTATAAAGAGATATGGTGTTATATGTATGTATAATTAAGCAGCCATTTGCAAATGTCATAATGACCTTGGCTATAGATTAATGGATACGTGATCACTGTTGTGACTAAAATGTTAATAGCGACGTATAGGATTTGATTGATCGGATAATATTGACAAAAAGAAAAATACATGACAGATTATATATATTAAGATAGAGAATAATAGCTTTTGATTCAATAAATTGATGTGCACTGGTCCAGGTTCAATGGTACCTAGCTATGAGCAAACATATATAAAAAAAAAAGAAAAAAGGTCTATGCTTCGTAAAATGACTTTTCTTTTCAATTCCATCCCCATAACTCCAGAAGCACGACTGCTCAAGGGTCATACCTATTACTATAATTATGTAATACTACAGTGTAAAAATAGATATATAATTAAGAAGTTGTGCTGTTTAATTGGAAGAGGAGAACATTTTATAGCCCTCGATCTTATTAGCCTTGCCTTTAATAGTATGGAAGTGTAATATTCCTCATGATGTTTTGGATTGAAAAGAACATCTTTTGATGTTTGAGAAGAATATATTGTTTTCATTCTTTAATTATCATCGTATACTAGAAAAATAAAAACCCTGAAAACAACATTTAGTTCGGTTGGTAATCTGGTATCTCAGACTTGAACAAACAAGTTTTCATATAATATATATATATATGTTAAAAACAACTCTAACTGTTATAATTAACGTGTATAAAAAAAAATTACTTTTCATATCAACAACTTACCATGAAATTTATAATAAGTATACAAATATTTTATACACATTAGCTACAACCTTAAATACATGTAGCTAATTTTTATATATATTGTAAAATAAAAGGAAGTTATGTAAAAATAACGTTTTACTTAAATCCTTTAAAAGCTAAACGTATTTGGACTTCATCTATTAAAAGTCAATATGAATAGTCGATTAGTAATTAAAAATAATCGTTAGATTTATTTTTTAACCATCCGTCAAATTCAAATGTGAACCAACTGAGTTGGATTAGTGGTTGGAGCTCATGCCTCTCGAAACAGAGGTCATGGGTTCGATCCTCATGCCCAGCAAGGCTGGAGGTCCTTTTTCTACCTATGATAAAACCTGGAAGCAGCCTCTCTACCTTTGGTAGGGGTAAGACTGTCTACATATCAACCTCCCCCATACACCGTCGAATACGGTATTGAGACCCAAAACCCGTGAAAGACGGCATTGGGAGTTACTTTTACTTTTTTTCAAATTCAAATGTGGTTTGATAGGTTATTAAAAGTTACACATCGACTCTTGTATGGGATTCAAAACGGACGAGAATCCTCTAAAGTTATCTAAAACTTTATTGGTAAAGTTTGTGATCCTAACACTTAAGTTAAGATTAAATCAGGGTCAAGATTCAAAGATGATAATTGAATCTTGACATTTAATTTTAATCCAAAGGTCAAGATGTTTCCAAATTTACTAGTAGTTGAAAGTAACTTTAGAATATCCTCATCCATTCAAAACCCATCCACCATCCGGGAAGTCTTTTATGCGTTTTTGAAAATTTTATGTGGTGTCATCCATAGTTGTAAAACATTATTAAAACATCTATGCGTGTTCGAAGGAACAATTTTGAGTCTCTTAGAAGAGTTCTTAGGTCGTGGATGGATTTTTAGATCCAACTAATTAGCAATCTACGTGAATTTTTTTACTGACATGTTAAACAACGTTGGAATTCTTCCGACCCGATTCTAGTGGAAGGGGGGGAGCAAAGCCTTGCAGTAAAAAGGTGTTCGTTGCTGGGGCGGTTTCAAACTGGACTGAAGGTAGGAGGATCTAGTTTTAAAATAATTAATTAACTAAGCTTGGACCTGCGCAATTTATAGGCATTTAAAAAAAGATTAACGAATATTTATTAGATGAAATTAACGATATCCTTTCTGATTAATCTTTACTCCTTTATAAAACATTTTGAGTTTTTTATTTATGCTATGTCTTAAGAAATTAACTATATATTTTTTTTTCTTCTCAAAAGGCCCATTTCAGCATTTTTATGGTTCCCAAAATGCCCATCCACACACTATACATTAAATCACCATATCTATCCTTATAACAAATTGTCACTCCTAAAACAAAATTTTGCCGCAACGCGCGGGTATTATGCTCGTTTTTGAAAATGTTGATAAACGAAGTCCAAATAAGTTCTCTACTTGGAGAAATTTGTATCGAAAGCTTATCTTATATGTTATATTATATATAACAAAATTTACCATTTATTTAAAGAACATAATTGATAAGCCTCCGAGAATAAAAATGAGAGACATGTGACAAGGTAAATATAGTGGGAGAGAAAAAACATTTAACACATTGTAATTATTAACGGGTGATGAATAAGTATTATAATTTAATAATTCATATAAAGGTCATAACAAAATATTAATGTTTATGATGTTATAAAATGTAATATTTTATTACTAATTAAGGATGTGTTTATTATCCTGGTCTAAAGTCTACTTTTAATAATAATAATAATAATAATAATAATAATAATAATAATAATAATAATAATAATAATAATAATAATAATAAAGCTATTCATTTAATAACTACAACAAAGATTACAAAAAGAAAAAGTACGTTTAATTATGTCTAATATGAACTCAACAAGAACAAAATAAAAGCGCAGTGCTAGGATTTATAGGGGACATGAGGTTTGTTAAAGACATGGCATAATCACGTTTAAATATTAACTTAAACAACAGCTAGCCTCCAGAACCTAAATTATTATTATTACGAGTACTATTTTATTATATGAGTATATTATTCTTTGCACCTTAAGGATAAAATTAAATGTAATGAACATTATCTATGGTTTTAATTTTAGTTAGATAAAATATCAATATTCATTATTTTAATTTACAATTTTACGGATCATAACTCATGGGTTATATTTAATTTAAAAGCAAATCTTTCAATCAAATTTGAAGATAATAATATTGCTCTTAATCTCTTATGCAAAAGTAAGTATTGTATTTACCAATAAACTAAAATAGATTGAGATATTATTGAAATGACACGTGACATAATTCTTGATTGATACGTATCTTTTTAATTTATTTATTAAATTAAATTAGCTTTTTTAATTGTATATAAATTCAATTTCCTTATTAGACTTAGAGTTAAACTTTAACTTTTGGCTTATTAGTACAAAAGACATTATAACTTTATTTGATTCATTGTTTTCTGATCAATAAATTGTTTCTTTTTCTTTCTCAAATTTTCAATATCTATTAATTATATCATTTATAATAAATTATTAACATGAATACTTCAAAATTTTGAGTTTACAATTCGAAATCACATGACTATTTACTGTGATCCACTATGCTTAAAAGTTTCAATTTTGACGTGATTTTATAAGTTTTTGGTAAACCTAAAACTTTAACTAAACACATTATATTTATCATTATTGTTTATTATAATTTAGTTTCGATTATCGATTACTTAAAGCTTAATTTATTTAATGCTCACGAATCATGTATGAGACATGTTCGAATTTCTTTATGATACAATCTATATAGCTATCGTACATCGTACGGGTATTAGGACTAATATATATGCATATACATTAGTATCAAATATATATATATATATATACATTACATATGTAGACATTTGTTTCTACCTTTAACAATTAGTATAATTAGTTTAACACTAATTTTCTTTATAAGTGAATAATCTGATTAACTTTATAACTCGAACTATTATTAAAATATAAGCTATAGCCATTATTATATTGTAGTAGCTTGAATGTCTGCTTAATAATTATCTATTAGTATAAATTCGGTTTCAAAAAGAGAACGTAATCGAAGTCAAATTTGTGCTCTCGACACTTCTTTTGATATATACTGTGTCCTTGTAATATTGTGAATTAAATACACATTGGATTAATTAAATATATTAGATCCAATGCATTATGTGCAACTGTGGTTTTTTAAAACTGTCAAAGTTATCATACAGTATTATATTTATAAGCATGATACTCGCGTAATGCTGCAGTGGTGGTTGGGAAGACGGTCTAGTGGTGTCGGTGATGGTATTATTGGTGGTGGTGGCGGTGTTAAGTGGTGTAGGTTGATGTAACTATGATAGTGAAAATTTTTTAAAAAATAAGGGTTTAAAGTGTTAATTATTAAAATAAAGGTTTAAAGTGTAAATTAAAATCATTAAGGGCAAATTTGGCATTTTATAAAAGCTCTTTCCATATTGGGTGTTTATTAAGGGTAATTTAGTAATTTCGTATGTAATGATTTTTAAAATAGGGGTATAATAATTTTTATATAGGAGTATAGATATTGACATTAGAGTGGCACATTCCATAGGTATTGCATTTTAACATGTCATGATATCGTTTTTTGTTTTTTAATTGACATGAATTGGCAAGCGCCAAATGGGGTTGAAAGAAGCTAATTAACCATTTATTAGTATTATTACGAGCTTTCGACTCGTGCATTAATCGTTGATTTACAAAAGTTGGCGGTCACCGTTCATTTTTTAACATGTTTTGGTAAATTTTGTCGTGGTTGATGATATGGTTTCAATAGTTTATTTGGTGTTGCCATGTTAAATTTCAATAACATGACTAAAAACATTCTAGAATGTTTGTAAACTCGAAAGAATATAGTTATGTGAGGTTAAATTATTGAACCTATAGATCTGAATGTTTCTTTTGTGATTCTACACTTTACTCGTTACTTTTATTCTGTACAATCGAAATTTTAACCTGTATTATTATTATATTTATATATACATGCATATAACATAATACTTTAATTAGCGATGAAGAGGGTAGGAAGGTCCGAAGGTACAAACAAGCTAGATTCATCGGTTATCGGTATGAAAGGCTGAAAAGCATCATTTCGTAAACTACAACTCAATTATTGTAGTGCTAAGTGTTATAAAACAATTTATTCGAAAGATAACATGTACTGCTATAGCTACCATTATAGTCAGATTATTAAACTTAAAAAAAAAAAACCATATAAATAAGAAGTTTAATAATCAGAATCCTTAAAATTAAAGTTAACATGTAGTATTAGTCATCTTTCAAATTAAAAATAAATTTGAGCTACCGTATAGTGTGAATGGACTATTGGTTAACAAACTTCCATAATGTAATACAATACTATTTGGTTTCTTATTTCTATCTTAACTAATTTCAAGCGTGTAGTTTTTCAAATATTTCAACGTGTAATAAGCATAACCATATTCAAAAGCTGTCAAATTACAATATTCAATTACTTTCATTGTCAACATAAGAATAAAGCATTAATGTAAAATAATATTTTATAGTTACTTTGAAAGAGAACACTACAATTAATTAAGCAAGATAATCCACTCTACTTTTGTTTTATAGGTTACAAAGCCCATATATAACAATAAAAATATAGTCTATGAAGTCCAAATTATTAACATCTTCTGGTTGACTGATGTTGCTTGTCAACAATGGAAGCTTCAAACTTGAAAATTGCAACCATTTGATATATGATATTAGTTTTCGTTAACCATGCACATAATTTTATGGGTAGTAGTTTGGTTAATTATAAGGGGTTCTGTATTCAACAAACAAAGTCAATAATTGTATGAAGGCGCGCTGATGGCCAAATTTACACATTTGTTCTTTATGTAAACTGATGATATAATATGTATAAATTTAAATTATAAATTTATAAAAGTTTTGGCTTCAAAAGATAATTTTTTAATTACATGTGTTGTTTTCGTTTTATAGATTGATCTTGGGCACAAATTTGATCATAATCTCTAATCAATATTAAAACAGAAATTTTAAATCAAAAAAGAAGTAATCTAGACTCTTTATTAAATTTTCTCCTTTTTTTTTATCCACCTCAAATCAAAATGATGACATCATTTTTGACTCAACTTTCAATCAAATACGAGTATAATTTTAGTCCTTCAACTACACATAAAATGCTCCAACAATACATATAATAATTAATGTTAATATCTACTTATCTAACTATATTAAAATTAATATGTCTAATTCTTTTGTTACTATCAATCTCATATAACATGTATTATCTGTCTTTTTTTTAAAAAAAAATTTTATTTAGATTTCATATTTGATTTTCCTATAAATTTTCGTATGGATTAAATATGAGTATAAAAAAAAGTTTATTTTTTCTTGATTTGTTATCAAATAGTAATTGTTTCAAAAAGTATTAGCATTTATATGTAGAGTTTCCTGATTTATATCAAGTGATATTATGATCCATCTTACATTATAGTTTAATTTTCATAATTGATTTTCTTACAAATAATTTATAACAAATAATTTTGTATTGGATTATACTTTAAATTAACCTTATGTGATGAAGTATAAATATATACTTGATGATATATGATCAAGGTTGAAAATATGGTTATTATAGTTTAATGTGAATCATTTGAATGAGCTCATCGGGTATATTTTGACATACAGTCATTATCATGATATGAAAAATGTATGAGTTTTATACATCAACTACACATTAGCAAAATAAATATTAATTTTTTCTCTAAATAGATTTTAAGTATTGCTTTTTAATACCATTGTACTACCTTTTTATACGTATCAATGTAATATTTTTATAAGTTATCTCCGCGTTTCACACGGGTTATAATCTAGTTCATAACTATTTTATATGTTTAGCTTCTAATATTGGTGGTAATATGGTATAGTCACGTGGTTAATGATAATTTATGTCTACAAACGCGAATTTTGAATTTGAACGAAAATAGAAATAACTCTTTTTGACAAATATCTTTATTAATAACCCATTTTTAGGTGAGTAAATATAATTTACCCCTTATTTTGAGAAAAGTACAGTTAATTAGCTTATTCATGAAGAAAAAAAAAACTCATGTTAAATTATAGAAATACCTCTTTTAACAAATAATTTAATGGATTATCCATTTTAGGTATTTTTTATCTCCGAACATTTAGTCGGAATACAATTATAGAGAAACCTTACTATACAATAGCGAAGACTTGCACATACCCTAGACAACACGATATTGATCATGGGTCGTTACTAATATTTAGAAAGAAAATCCTCAAGACTTGCCATCCCTTATTATTAAACTTAAGACCTTGGGTTGACCAGCTGGACTGGACACCAATGGCATAAGTGCGTAAAATTAATTACCCCTTGTTTGAGAAAAGTTCAATTAATTACCCCATTCTTGAAGGGGAAAAAAACTCATCTATACTAGCTTAAAAAAAAAAAAAATTTATGTTGAAAGTTACATAGGGAAAAATATATAAAATACTCTTAATGATTATATTATACTATCACTTATTTATCTTTTAAAATATCTCCATTAACTATTTACATCAATTGTCTTACACCACTTGAAGCCCTTTTTACCACTAACAGTCGTCCCACCACCTCACCATCGCCGCCACAAACACCGTCGCATTGCGCAGATACCATGCAAGTGTTAAATTATAAACTTTTTATAAAGTATCACTCGATTAGTATTGGACATAAAGCAAATGGATAGAAATTATAAAGTATCACTCGATTTGGATTAGGGATGATAACGAGGCGGGTATTGTCGGAAATCTTGATCCCCATCCCCATCCCCGGTTCCCACTTGTAATCCCCATCTCCGTCGGGGATATAAATTACATCTCCATACCCGTCCCCATCGGGTATCGGGGTATATCTTTTTTGAATAAACATAAATTTATCGTAACATAAGATAAAAGGTCAATGTTCTTGTATGGAGAATCCTCATAAATAGAATTCCCACCCGTATTAATTTGGTTAATAAAGGGGTGGATATTCCATCTTCTCTTTGTCCATTATGTGGAAACTCTATGGAAACTTGCAATCATATTTTTGGACCAATGTGCGGTTGCTTCAAGATTATGGAGTTTAGTTACTAAATGGCTTCAAATTGCGCCTATTCCTTTGCAAGGGCCTACTGATATCATCATTTATATTGATAACATGCATGTATCCAAGGATAAGAAAGATATTATTGAGGCTATAATATATTGTGTATGGTGGTCGATATGGAAATATAGAAACGAAGAGGTTTTCAACAACGGGAAGAATCGCAAGGAGTTCCTGTTTGATCTCATTGTTACCCAGTCTTATATGTGGTATTCGTGTAGATGCAAAAAGAAACGAATTTCTTGGGTTGAATGGCTTAATTGCCCTCTTCTTGTTCCGTAGTTTTGTCGTGTTCTTTGAGGCGTATATTTGTAATTTATTTGTACTCTTGTATTTTTGGGCTCTCTAGTATTTGCTGGTGGCCTTTTATTTTAATATATTGTCGTTCTAAAAAAAAAAATAGTAGAACGTATAATTCGACCTTTTCTTTTTATATGTAAACTAATATATATGTTAAATAATTGATAAATAAAATATAACATATAAAAAGTATTAAATAAAATACTCTAAACCTAAAATAATTCTAACATGTGTAGAAACTTAAAGTAACTCAAATAAATATATATAGTAATTTCGGGTTCAGGTATGGAGATCAGAGATTTACGGTTTTCCATCCCCGTCCTCATCTCCATCGGGGAATAGAATAACATCCCCATACCCGTCCCGTCCCATCCCCGGGCAATTCGGGGATTTCCCCGTTAAATCGGGTTCGGGTATCGGATTTCCATCGGGTACAGGTATTTTTGTCATCCCTAATCTGATCCAATTTTTCAATTTCAATCTTGAGGTGACAAAAACAATCTAGAGTAAAATATCGATCACTAACAAATTTGATACAGCATAAGCTGCATAACGTGTACTTTTAATACATTCGTCAATTTTTAAAATCAATTATTGTAACGATACAATATTTAATAGCTACTACCACATTATTTACCATATATATCGAAATATGAAGGAAGAAATAGTGTTAAGTCAACCTGATGGGACTGAATATTTAATCGCTCTAATTAAAAATGGTTAACTCACCCGTGATTTTACTAGCTCCTATATATTGTGAATAAGATAAGATAAGATAGTACTAACTACTTAGTTCAATTAGATTATGAATAGAATTTATAATACATCTCGTTCAGTTAGATTTTTGAGCAAATTAATGTCTACTTATATTATATACATTTCTTACAACATAAAAAATCATTATCATTAATTCATAGTATGGACATTACGCTGATCTACCCTTAACGCTTTAATCGCTTAGCATGGTTCTTAAAGACATTACTATTAGTTTAACTGTACTGAAAAGTGATTAAAAAAAAAAAAAGTTATACAAAATTTCTAGGTTTGTAGTAGTCAAAATAAATAATATATTAAGTCATATTTAAATTAAATTAGAAGTAGGTTAAGTTAGTTGTAGTATTATTTTTCTTTAGCTAATACGAATTAGTTTCTAAATTATCACCTAACGTACTTTTATCCTAAATATTTAGTGACCCAAAGTTTGTTATTCAAAACATATATTTCAATTTGAAATGCATAAAACTAACCTTGTAAAAATCAACTCTGTTCAAGCTCCTTTTAAGAGGGTCTAAAGGGCTACTAAATTAATTGATATGTACTAATTATACAAAGTTTTGTACGATGATAGTAAACATAGAATTACAATTTGCTTTTCGATTTATATTGAAAAGGCAAGCTTTTGAGTTTTGACCAAGATGTATACAATTTAACTGAATATCCATATGATTGTTTCTGGAAAAAAAAAATAATAAAAAAGATTGTCAATGGGATATTACTGTGATGTTTCGAATGTTAATTACTAACTACTAATTTGCTATTTAACAAAAAGAAAAATGCTATATACCCATAACGAAGTATTTGTTGAAGATAATTTCTCATAAAATCCCGATGATACAAAAAGGATTAATATGGTTACACAAGTGTGTACTCACATTAATTAATAAAATAGTAGAAAGTAAAACACATAGAAAACCGAATACATAGTTGGACTTTGTTGCCTCCGACCCAAAAGGTCAACCAGGCCCAATGGTTTACTAGCTTTTAAGTAGATTTCTTTTACTTCTATATCATTTTGTCTTTGTGCTTCTCTTCTATTTTGGTCTCTCTAAATGGAGATTAGTGTGACTCCTTTTTAAGTTTACTTCAAAACTAACTTCCATTTAATACAGAGTAATAATATAATAATGTCTATATTTAAAAAAAAAAATTCCCACATTTTATAAGTTTAAAAATCAATCACAAAACAGGTTTAATAAAACTATATTTTAGTATTAAATCAACAATGACAACTTAGATACTTATTACACAAGCAAATGTTTTCGTAATTCTCCATGATAAACTATTCATCACACAATGTTCAATGAAGATATATTATAGGTAACACTCGAGAAACAAAAGAACAACATTAGTCCTCTTTTTACTCAAATACTAGCATAAGTTAATTATTTCCATGCCATTATTAATATGTTATATCAATAATATTTTCCTTACCAAAACTAACAAGAATGAAAGGAACTTTGAGAATTTACAAAAATGAATTGAAGTAAAACCTAGCTAGGTGGAACCATTAGAAAAGGATAACTTAAAACCCTTGTTCAAAAGAGAAGTCTACCTTAAACATTGAAAACAATCCAAGAATTGAAATTGTATTTGCAACAAAACCTAATTGACATAGTGGAAGTGGAAGTCCAACAACTTATACTATTAATTTAAGTTTAATTTAGTTATAGAAAGTAAAATTCAAAACTATTTCCATGGCAACTCCATTATTCCAAGTTGCAAAATGCTGGTCAAACCATCAAGTCAATAACATTTCCTCTTTTGGGCAACAAGAAAAAAACTGCCTCAAGTTAATGAAACATCCAATCCAACTCTATATATGTATATCAAAGTCCAAGCTTTTGAATTTTCTTTTTTCTTGATATCATGTTATGTGGGTCAAACTTTAGCCACTTCCCATTCACAATAATGCGTTTACATAGATCAAATCAAAGTTATTATACAAGAAGAAGAAAGAAAGCATATGATTACAGTCTACAGGAACCAAGAAGCTTCTCTACTTTCCAAATGCAAATATGACGTCCTTTCATGTTTTATGTAGACATTACATTAGGTCATAGCCATTAAACCTAGACGATTCATCTTGAAGTCAGACATAAACAAAATAAATAGTTGTAGGCTCAACCTTAAAATGTGGAACCAAAAAATGAATCCAAACGAAGCTATGCAAATTTGCACTAAGGCTTATTCCTTTTTAGGCACCCAAATTTAAAAATACCCCATTAGTAATCTTCGAAACCATGGTGATTTTCTTGTTTGACATAAAACACAAAAACGTAACAAATGTTTGATAAACTTTATTTATTGGCTCACACATAGAGATCAATTGATCTAGCAAGGATGAATAAATTTCATAGTAAAAAAGTGTTGAACATAAATGCCACAAAATGCATTAGTAAAACTCCATATTAAAACACACACACACACAACACCATGTTTTATATTTGAACAAAACCATATTAAAATTTAAATAGAAAATCTGAATTATTGATAGAATTGGTCTAATCCTAAAGGAAATAAATAGGCAACTATTTATACTTCTTTTAAGGCTTTCATATTTTTTTGTCTTTGTGTTTAGGGCCTCATCTCCAGCTACCCAGAAACATACATATTATCTATTATCTGTCATCATGCATTGCATGCTTTTGATATTATTTGGACATGGAACACTTCGAGGTTGGTAATAGTTAAATTTTTTAACCTTCGACAACTCTTTTTTTCAAATGATTTAATCCCCAAACTTCTAGGTTACTGTAAGATAAACTATCCTACCCTAACTTGGTAAAGCTTTTACTTTGGCCGTTATTAAAAAAAAAAAAGATCACATATTAACCAACAAACCTTCTTTTTTACAACAATCGCCCGCTGAGATTGTCAGATACAATTTTTAAAATTACAATGGGTTTAGTGAAAACAAAAAATCTCAGGTACAATTTTTAAAATTACAATGGCTTTAGTGATCTTTAAAGGGCTAAATTACATTCAACAAGAGTCTGAGAGATTAAATTATAAACAAAACATTACACAAGTGGCATTTTACTTTACTGCCTGAAACAGGTTGGGATATGAAATTCACTCGCACCTTATGTGTTTCAAACTTTCAGTGCTTTTTTGGTATAATACGTTTACCGAATGTAAAAGTCATTCACCTATAAAAAAAAAAAGATCAAAATGGAGGAAGTGACACATACATCAATCATTCTGGCATTATAAAGACATACTTTAGGCACACTCATCTTTTGTTATTCTTTTTTGAGCCAGCACATATGAGCCGACTTCTATCACGTGTCATATAACTTTAAACGCAACGAAATACATTGACTTTCGGTGGTAGACTGACAGTCACCGTGGCAATTGTTATGTTCAGGTACACACAAAAAGACTGAATTCCACATGAACCGAATGCAGGAAAAAAAAAGGCTAAAAAAGGTTTGATTACTAGTAGCCCAAGGTTGGGAGCTTGGATTCAGAAAAACGAAATACATTTTATCAACAAACCAAAGCCTCCCCTTTTCGCCAGATAAAATAGCATTATACAAACTTAGGCTACTATCAAATGAGTCTTCGGTCCATTTTTGGCAAACAAATGGTATACGTTGTAGCTGCAATCCAGCAACCACTTTATGTACAAATCCGCCATGCTCTTTGAGGGTGCAACATATCTACCTTCTGTTACTATGGGTCTTTGCTTCCCTTTTGACAAAACTCTTTGATTAGCACACTACACTTTAAACATGCTTGTTGCCACATGTTGGATGATGAAGCTATGTTCAACTTAAATCAAACCCCGCTTCTGCATTAATAGCATACAACAACTTCTGCTCCATTTGCTCTTTACTGCACCACCATGACATGTTCAAGTGTAAGTATTTAATTCACAAAAAAAGTAACATGAGTACAAAGCAGAAATTTGAAATCAACTGTTTCATAAAGAGTTGGATTTACCCAATAATATCTTTTGCCCACATAGTAAAACTTTAACAAAGGATAAATGGATTAAATGTGTAAACAAAAGCAGGATTATTGGTATAAAATGCATTGGTGTGACCATATTAGTTATCAGTCTATGTGTCACTAAAGAAGGGGAAGTCTCGGGTTCAAAACCCTCCTGGTGTGTTTACTTCGAGTGATGTCGCGCCAATTTCCCTTCAGAGAGATCTTTATACAGTGAGTTCGAGTGGCGGTGGAACAAGACTTCATAAATGCAGTCAGGCTAAAGGTCGGAGCAGTGGAGCACCATGATATATGATAACCAAAAAAGGACATTTTCATGCAAGTTTGAATAACTCATTTGCATTGCTACCCTTTTAAGTTTTAAGCATACTACTTCTTTGACCCATTTGAGATATAAAACTAGTCAAATTGAGCCTTTCATAAATAACGGGTCAAAACTGCCACCTCTACTCTCTATGATGATATGTGCCAGGATTCCAGGAATCAGAATTCATTATTTTTCAAACATCTCAAATACCTTCCCGCAAAATAAAATAAGAATTTACTGTAGCAGGCTATATTATAAAATTACAAAACAGTGACAAACCTTCTATACGGAGGAAGCTTTAACAGGTTCATACAAGTGGCTGATGTTGGCAACCGGTCAAGAGCTTCTTCAGAGGCACTACCAGCAGCTCTTCATGTGAGAACATAAGTAATCAAAAAACAAGATAACAAATTAAACACAGAAAATTACAATACTTTCACATGGTAAAGCACAGAAGGAACAGATTATACCGTTGTATACAAAATAAAGGTTCCAAGTTCTTGAATCCTAGCAAAGGCCCTCTTGAACATCCAGTCACAAACCTAACAACGTATTTTTTTTATGCCGCAATTTTAAATGAGTATATGGTGTATGTGTGTATACACATACATACATATATACAAACATGCGCACACACACGCATATAATATATATATATATATATATAGAGAGAGAGAGAGAGAGAGTGACGTCAAAAAAGTGAATCTTACTTCAAAAACTTGTGTTGATTTTCCAAGGAAAAGTTCTTGAGAATCTCCCAAAACATGTCAATTACATAATGCTCCTGTAATGATAAATTATACGTATAATTCAGTAGCAAAAGAAAAATGAACATGCAACATAAATTGTGAAACCCAGATTACACGTATGTTGTCAGCTTACACGATGATAGCCACCAGCATAATTTGTGTTGGACCGAAGATCATCCACATCGAAATTATCAACTGAGCCTGATATCAAAAGCTGCACAAAAACAGTAAAAATGAAGCTCAAATCAATAGAGTGAAAACTTGCATAGAGAGACCATACAAAACACGGAATGCCTAAGTGTCCCTATTGCAGGAAACAAAAAGTAAGAAATGTCCGAACCTGGAGTTCATGCTCATTAAACATGTCAATCCAGTCTTTCTGTATAAGCTGTTGAAATCCCCTCAAAAAATAAGAACTTTGCTGACGTATCTGAAAGCAGAATATGCATAATGTTATGAAGTCATAAAACACAATGATGGACAGAACATCAAAAAGAGGGAAGGAAAAAAACCTGGGTATTGAGACGGTGATTGGCAACAAGATGAATAAACTGGATAACATTGCTATTTACAACACGTATGTCCTTTCCACCTGGGACCAGCTCTTCTGATGTTTGCTCCCCAAACTCATTGTTAACAATTACAAAGTACAACTCTAACTCTGCCAAGTCACCCTCATAATGCTGCAGATAAGAGCCAGAAAATGGTTACAAAAACTCAAATATTATGATAAAATACAGAAGTCGAACGAAAGGATGCGGTTGTGGATAGAAAAGCATTAAACCTTAAGAAAGATAAGGTGGCGATACAATTCGGGATCCAAAGAAGGTAAATCATTCAAATAGTTATGCCTGAAAGGGAAATGCTCATTAGAATAGTAATTTTTGAGTGAAAATAATGAAGCATTTTGAACTTACTTTTGCTTTAGCTTGCTCAAAAAAAAGGTTGCAAATGGTATATCAACGAGAATCCCTTCAAACATTGCCTACAACAGGAAGAGAGTAATTCATCATCGGGGTATAATTGTTATGGAGACCAACATCAATGAAGGCATACAGATACTAGTGACCCGCATGTTATATTCATACCTTTCCGAGAATAATTCCAAGGAAATGAAACAACTGCAAATGTTGTTCATGTATCATTCCAGATCCAGGATTGGGGTAGAGTAGGTGATCGATTGTCTCCTATGTATTGCAAGAAACCATTAAGATTTCAGTTTCTCAGAAATGAGATGATATTCTCAAGATTTTATATGTTAAAGAAATTATGTTTCAAGAAAAATTTCACAACCTTAAATAGCCCATATTGCGTATCAAAAGCTGCCCGAGTAATGTTCTCCATGAAGTCTTTAAAAATCCCACCACCATCAATACCAGCCTCTTCCACTCCAAATTCATTGACAAAAGTAACCCGAATCTACACAAGAAGGTAAAAGAATAATTATGCACACGATAAAGAAACAATATAGAAAAATATGATAGCCTACACTAGAGGTGGTATGCAGTTTAGGTAACAGGTCAAGTTGGTTTAAGTCATAATAGGTCAGTTTTTAGAGCAGCTTGTGACACATTGATTGGGTTAATGTAAGCGCACTGCCGTTTCTTTTCTGGTATTTTATTTGCAAACAAAATAAATATTGTATCATATAGGATCACAAGCAATATTTCTAAGACATACTAAGTCTTTAAGAGTGGGTGTAAAGGTACTCATGGGAAGTGAGAGTGATGGGAGAGTTATTAATGTTAGTCAAATGGCATCCCAAGGGACTAGTCTTTAGCTGCATGGAGCATCAGGGTAAATATTTCAATCTTTAGAAAAGAGTCATTTAGAAGGTTAATTGCCACCTCTAGCCTTCAGTTTCTGTTTTAAAGCATATGTTATATATAACAGTACCACTCCACGAAGATCCTTGTCTGCTAATGTGCTCAACTGATTAAAAGCATCTTCTAGTATACGATCTCGTCTTATCTTAAAAGTGCTTCTATTAGACATGGCATGAGACCCAGTTCCTTCCTTTATCGCAGCAAGCTGTGACTGTAGAGTTCAACAAAAGAGTGTAAATTAGCAAATATAAATACAAGAAAACAAAAAATAGATTGATTCAGCAAGTGTATTATGGACGACACCAGTAAACACCAATATGAAACTAAGATTGATTCAGCAGTTGTACTATGAACTGCGCTTTGACACCAGTATACACCAAAATGGAACTTACAGTGAACAATTTAACTCTGCTAGTAAATGGCACCAGAAAAGGAGCTTGTTTCAGTATGTCATATGCCCTTGTGTTTTCAATCATTGCCTGCGGGGAAGTATATTCTAAGTCACAAGATCAAACTTACGAAAATTATAGGTGAAGCAAAAAAACTGTTATTACCTGCGAAATGAAGTGATCATTCACACCATCAGCATGAAAGATACTTGGATTTGCAAACTCCCTTCTATTATTCCAATCTTGCAACTGTGATTGTAGATTTGCACAAATCACAAATCAAAATACAAAACAATGTCCGAAAAGATTATGGGTGGAAAATGTATAAATCAAGTCATGGATCAAACAAAGAAGTTTCTAGTAAGTGGTGTCAGAGTGTCAGACACACAAGCAAACACTTGTTTTCCTTTTTTGTGAATATTGTAGAAAGCTGATCGATCAAATATAAATACAAATGTGTATTATTACGATAATAAATTTTTTAAAGGTCATTCAGAAGACTATGCATAAGAATACATTTTTGCTGACTTTCACCCCACTTGACCAGCTTGACCCATCTAAACACAATACATAAACCAGGTCGGCTCATTTGTATGTAAACGGACGACATTGCCACCTCTCCTCAACATCGTTAATCATGATCAAACAATAGCATCCAATGTATTTTCATACCTGAGAAAGAAGTTCAGAAGCCACAACACTAACCCTATATTGAACAAATTCTACACGATTCTTCTTTATGGAAACAGTATTTGTAGAAAATTCCATTGGTGCCACTGGATTTAGCCAAAGGATCTGCCACAGAGCCTAGACAAAGAGGCAAGCAACCAAAATTAAATATTGGATAGGAACTAAAATGTAAAAAGTACCACTTTGAATGGTAACAGAAAAGTACCTGTCTCAAGATACCAATTAATACTCTAATGTCACTGAGTGACAATGGTCTTTCCTGCTCATAGAACTCTTCATTGTCCACGATCATAAGCATATGCCTGATATGAAGGTATATGCATCTTCAGCTTGAACTACTAGAGTAACTTAGACAGTTGTGAGGTTATAAAGAGATGCCTACTTGTAAACAGGGCAGAAAACTGCCAAAGGTAGCAGCCAACCATATGCATCGCCAGGCAGGTACCGAGATGCAGCAGACAAGGAAGACCAACTTAAATTCTGATCACATCGTTTCATGAAATTCCAGAGTACAGATACCAACTCCATTCTATACGCTAGATATGTCATGATACCCTCAAGGGGCAAAGTGGTAAAAGTCATGTGAAGAAAAGAGCAAGCTGCACCAACAGCTGCTGCTTCATTATCATTTATTTTATCTTTGTTTGAATCAGCGACAGACGAAGAGCCTCCAAACAAAACATTTGTCTGCTTGGCGAGTACAAACCATTAAGAATTAACACAATTTCGTGCACACAAAAGTGTACGGGGTATAGAATAGAAATGGCTAGAAGGGTGAGTTTGAGCAACAGCCAAACTGGTCTGCTTAGGTAGGCCCAACCCGTCAATGATTATATGTCCATTTTTAAATAAATATGTAAATAATTAATGAGCCCGTATTATATATGACTACAAAAACCTATATCACTCTAACAATAATAAGTTTTTTAAATAAGAAGATAGGACACTGTGAGCATATCAATGAGTTAATGTTTAACCATTCAACCCACTAGTCACTTCACTTGACCCCTTACCAACAGAATACAACCTAAAGCAACATGTTCACATACAAATGGGTTAGAAATTCTACCCAGGTGTACACTGTCATAACATACCAGTTGCAAAAGAAAGCGGGGATCTATAGCTTTTAAAATCTGCTTTTCCAATTCCTTACTGAGAGGTACTACTGCTAGAGCATCATCGATAATCATATCGTCGTCCCCTATTATTGAATCTGTAGTACAGCAATTTGTTGAAATGAGAGGGTGATTTATTTATCATGTAAAACAGAGGGTGTATATAGATAATATAAACCTGACAATAAGTATATTTAAACTAAAAACAATATATTTGGAGAACATACTTTCTTCTCTACTTTCTGTAGTTGATGATTGGATAGGAGGAAGTACTTCCAACAACAATGTTGCAATCGTAGCAAAGTCTATGGCCTGAACAATGAACAGGAATAATTGGAAAGCATTATACTTATACATAATAATAATGATCTAGCACAAAGTTTGGTTCATCCAGCAACCCTTAACCCAGAGGTCCTTCGAAACCCACGCGACCCTTTACCCAAGAACCAACACACAGGCAATGAGCAGCTGGTGAAGCTTCCCAGGAAGAGAGTCGGTTTGAACCTAAGACATAAATGTCGGTGGGTCCCGTTATAGAATAATAATGTCGGTGGCAGTGATCATGATGACTATGATGATAATCCAATGATTTCTTTGATACGTCAAAGTCATTAAAAAGATAACGTAGCTCCAAAACATAAAAATTCATGGCCTCAATTCAAGTTTAGAGAATAAGAACTGCTTACCATATCACGTTGACATGCAGGATTAGCCAAAGCAACTCCAACCGCTTCTAGTAGATTACCAAGAAGACAAGCATAACCAGGGTATTCAGCTGATATGTCAGCAGGTAATACCTTATCAAAACTTTGAGTACATGTCGCCATTTTACGGAGATAATGCTGACATGATCCCTGCAAAACATAAATCTTGACATAGAAACAGTATTTGCAATTAGATTGGAGTATGAGCAGACTAGATAACGGCAAAACAAAGATAAATCCAGGATCTTTAAGGTAATGCAAACTGGTACTGTCCTACTATATGAAGCAACCATGTGTATAATGAAGTGAAAGTTAAATAAGTGTTTTAAAAGTGATTATGTGATGCTCGATTATTTAATCTATCATATAAAACTGATAGGTGCTTCTACTGGTAGGAGGTGAATTAAGTAATTAATCAAAAACTAGTGGTGTTGTCGTTTTCAAAATCAGATTATTTGAAAAACTGATATACACTGACTCAAAGAAGATTTTTGTTTCCAAAATGTGTTCTAGATTAGGTTAAAATGATCTCGTATGCTTGGGACGAGTGGATTATAAATCCATTTCTTTAGATGTAATTGTTGTTTTCCTGGTTAATATCTTTTCAACCAGTTAAATAATAAAATTCATCTGTTCAAAAAAACGATCAGTAATGTAAGAACTAATATGAAGCTAATTATTTGACACCGAAATGATCAGATAGTCAGCTAAAGAATCTCTTCAAACGTTAGAATCTGATTCAGATAACATTTTAGAAAGGCATAATCGAAACATGAACTAGAGATGAGCAATTTTTTGCCAAATAATGGTACCGTGCCAGTACCAACCATCCAGACCGAACACAACTGGTATCAGTATCGATTTGGATTTTGGGTAAATACCGGAACCAGCATTAACCGGTACTGATAAGAACCAGTATTACTGCAACATTATAGCTCAACGTATATTGGTGATGTCATACATATATACATGGATATGAATGTACTTATCATGTTCATCTGTGTAATTGTGCTCAAAGTCTCAAATACATACATATACGTGAATATATACATGCATATACGTCAATATACACATGCAAACATACATATACCCATGGGCCTAAGACAAAACTCCCAAGTCCCATCTTACTGATCTGAGAAAAGATTGATTGGGAATTGGTATTCCTCGCGCTATTACATATTTATAATGCAGTCACAGTATATCAGCACAAACATGTAAAACAGATAAGTTTAAACTGCATGAAGCAAGTTCAGTTGATAGTCAGATTTGCGTTGAATGGGTGCCGTGCCTTTTAATAGTGCACGGTGCGCCACACTTTAGTTTGGGCGAATTCGGTATGGTACCGAGCTCACCCCTAGAAGCGACCATCAAGTGTAACATTGGGAGCAGATTTGCCCTTGTGGCATTCTAATGTGATGAGTTTAGACTAGTGGATACTATTAAAGAATTGATACCTTCTTTAGGGAAGGAAAAATCTGCCACACAAAAGGAATTGTTAGAATTTGAGAAGTGAAACTCCATTGTAGCTCGATATCTGGGCATATACAATCTCCTTGCCTAGTATGTCCAATGACTAGCTCAAGAATCATCTCCAAATACCCTTTTCTAACATGACTGTCGGGTTTAGAACTTTCCTACAAAACAACAGAACCGACATCTGAGGAGAAATAGTCCAACAACAAAAAATATTACAGTGACAAGGTATAGCCATATAGGTGGCAATCCCAAACTACAAAATTTGGATCATAATTGGACTCTAACGGATGAAATTGGAAACTTCAATAACTAGAACAAAAATAGAATAAGCCACAAGCTATTAAAAGTGTGCTTAAAAGTTTGCAGGTTCTTGAATCACTATATACAAATAAATTATATCAGTCGATTAATACAGTAGCTTTTACAGTTATATTTAATCAATTCTATTTGATACTATAATAACAATACGATAAGGCAAACCAAATTCGAAATCAAATCTCAATTGTACGGGTAAGGCGAACCAAGCACGATTTGTCTATCCATAATCTAATCACCGTCTTCCAATCGTTTTTTAAGAAGGAAAACTATGCAGGTTTGGCGTCCCTTGACTCCCCCCCCCCCCCCCCCCCCCCCGGATGGAACACTGGATTTCCAACTTTCACGGTCATTTTTTAGTAAGTAGCTTATTTATTATAAAATTACTTTTACATTTATTCCTATACATGTGTAAATTTAATTGGATTTTGCAATGTTATGTCCCTGTTATAAAGATTTATAATAATTCTAATAAAATTTGGTTTAATTATGTTTCGACTTTTGGTACACCAAACCGGAATCCATGGTACACTACATCGCTTTGTACAAAACAAAAGGAACCCACCCCCTCCATACCGAATTTGTCGCCTCTAGCAAATTGCGTACCCAAATCGCGTACCCGTCCCAGAGCGTACCACGATTTAGGTAACTATGATAGAATCGTAGTATATTAATATAGTCAAGATAACTATACTGTTTATAATAAAACTGAATTAGGAAAGAGAAATATAATATTTGTGGGTCAATCCAACCCAAGCAATGCCCGGATGCCCCCTTGTTTAGACCAATTAATCAACCTGTCTGACCACCATTTTGCCATCCTGTGGTAGAAATTAAAATGTATGATTAACAGAGAAAAGAAGTTTGAGAATATACCTTCTTCTTGTTGGTTTGAAAGTACATCTTCCCTGTGACAATGATCTCCCGGAAAATCCTATATATGTTTTGTTGCAAAAGATAGCCGACTACCTTACAACCCCACGGAAGCTGATCCATCAACAATTTTGCTGCTTTCAACAGGATATTCGTCGGGGCGTTCAAGTCCAAAGAAGTTGATAAAAGCTGGCCCTTGAACTGATATCTATTACAAAGAACAAATACAAATATAAGAATATATTATTTCACGGAAATGAAGAAATACTTAACATTTGCCCATTTAGTCCCTTCCTAAAGCATTTCAAATATAATCTATATCGCATAGCAAACAAACCTATTATGATGTACAGCCTGGATACAGGCGTAAGCTAGTTTCTTAACCCTGTAACTCACAAGAGCATGCTTAGACGAAGAATCTGGGGTACCAAAGAGCTTCAAAACATCCCCTGCCACATAACAAAAACTGTGAATACCAAATAAAATAATTTCCCATTTAAAAGCTAAGAAGTTTTATGAATGGATACATAGCAATGAGAATTCTGTATATAAGATGTATAAAACAACCACCATCTTTTTCGAACTTCAAAATAAAATCGCATGTCTTCACAAGAATGGACAAGTCCGAAGCGTTCCGTGGACTGAAGAAATATAGCAGTTCCTGAAGAAAATCTGAATCTGGTTCAAAGCAATGCCTGACATTGACAGGTAGAAAAGGGTTAGAAGGCCACAAAAAATCAGCAAGCTAACCCCAAATTCAAGGTTGCAAGATAGACAGGTACAATGACGGACAAAACAGGTAAACCTTAAGAACAGGTCGAGAAGGGGTGACAAGAAAGTCAAAAACCCTTTCTCCAGCTAATTATTGGACATTTAGCATGTCAAATAAAAATTACAGAAGTTATATTATTACATTAATAATCAAAGTATCTAACTTTTAAATTAAGAATATAGATTTTTTTTCATCAGACAAAATTTGGATGCCTTTTCGTTCCTGTATTAGCTTATATTTAAGGTTTATCCTTTAACAAGTTAGTAATATAGCACAGCAAATATTAACCCATCTATAAGTAAATGGGTCGATCAGTACCTGCCTACTCTTTCACAGTTTCTTCCATAAGTAGAATAAAACCGCTCTCGTGCCTTACTACGCTCTGCTTTCACCGCCACTCTTCCTCTAAAGCATTTCTGCAAAAAAGGGCTTAGGCATTAGTCTAATTCAGATAGTATAGGCCAAGCCACGAACCCATGTATAATATAAAGCAAGCTGTGAAAGTTAATCAAAAAGAAAATAATAAAAATAATGATAATTATTATATTAATAATAAATAATAATGATAACATATAATAATGACGACGATTAAAGTAATAACTCTCATCAAGAAAAACAAAACAAAAAAAGCATGTCAAATCAATGAGTTGACCAAGTTCAAGAAATGGTTGTTGATATTACAAGACTTTAGCAAATAATTCAAAAATGCAACGCAACCATGAACCACTCAAGATCGTATCGTTTGGAAGAATCACAACCTATTCTCTAAACACGGATGCAACAACTATTGCAGTATAATGGTATATATAAGCACATGTCGCATGTGGGTGACTGAAGGTGATATGCAGTGTTATAAAAACTGGACCGAGCCAGCTGGTCCAACCGTGAACCGGAGGGCCGGCCGGTTTTCTCCAATCCGTCCGGTTCAAACCAATAAAAAAAAGGATAAATCACTGTTATTTGGTGAGATTAGAACTCTGTGCCTGCGGGAAGAAAGATTGGGCACTAGACCAACACACCAAAGGTGTGTTTTGACTATTATTCCATATAGATTATATATTTATATATAGCCATTTTAGCGGCAAAAATATTTTTAAAATGGCCGCCACTTGCTAGATGCAAACTCAGATCCTCCGAATTAACAACTGTGCGGCTAACCATCTCTACAAACATCATATTTATCGCTTGCTAGGTTCAACGTCCGGGACGTTTCTGAAAACATTGGTGATAAAATATTTACACAAAGTATCAAATATTTTACACAACCGACAAACATGCTACCCTGCATAAAATGAACCCTTCTCCTTTAATTTCCTATATAAAGCAATTTGTTGATTCATATTCATTTCTAACTATTAATCAATTGACAGATTTAGCTTCCATACAAAAAAAACAAACCAAATTATTATTATCCAATCTTACAATTTCTTGTAACGAGGTGAGAGAATCACAGAACATAAACAAAGGTACTTCTCCCTATTTTTCTTCTTTAAATCTCAAGAAACTATCAAACTTTTCCTTTCGAGACATTTAGTAACCCACACATTAGATAAGAAATATGATTCAAGCACCACAACAACTACTTGATGCACCACATTGTACAATCTTTTAACACATACTAAAGCCATAGTGATGGTGTATGAATCGATTCCCATTGTATAAGGCTATATATATAACAAGGCATAATTTAGCTTGTAAACGCGTAATGTAACGACTCCCTATAACCTTAGTCGCATATAACGTTGAGCAATACAAAGTGTCCTATCGCTTTCTCAATCGATAGCTAAACTATGTCATGTCATAATCAGCCCAAAAAGCTCTATATATATATATATATATAAGGACAGTATAATTGCGATAGTATGAAGCAGGCAGAGGAAAAAGGGACCTGAATAACAAGAGCAGCAGCTTTCTGCTGACGTAGCCATGATCTTTGCTCTCTTTCTAACCTAGTTTGTTCCAGAAGCTTCTTTCTATCTCTTTCTTTTGAACTACGCCCACCTAAATCTACTCGTTTTCGGTTCGACGGATCGCCGCTGAAGAACATTATCTATTCTCTAACCCTGATCCTAATTAACTAAAACTAAAATCCTCTTTAATCAAGTTCAATTTAAACCCTAATTACAAATAATCAAGTAAATACTGTATTAAGAATTGATAAAAAAGCCTAACAATTGAAAGGCAAATTGATTTGAGAGAGAGATGGGGAGAAATAAAAATTGGAAAAAGGGTTTATACGTATGTATAGGTTTTTTGTATTTTTATGTGTGTTTGTATGTATGTAATTTAGGATTTTATTTTCGTCAGGTGGAAGGAACGAAGGAACTAAAAAGGTTTTATATATTTCACCTTTTTCCAGAATGAAAATATAAAAAGATTTGATTTGATGATGTGGAAAAAGTCACCACCATTCTTCACGTAGGGCGGTCTCTTTACGTTGAAGTCCCTAAAGGGTGCAAATCAATCAATTTGATAGATTTAGAATATAAACAAAACTAGTGTTTAGACCCGTGCGATGCACGGACAACCCTAAATAATTTTTCTTAAACTTTATTTTAAGATTGTATCAATGAATAAATATAACTGAGTTGGACATAATAAAAATATTCTTATGAGTTGATTAATTTAAAGAAGAAGAATGCTAGATATATCCTGGAATTTATTAATGATACACGAGGGCTTAAAACGCGTACATTGCACGCTGGAGAGAAATTATAAAATGGATTGCCCATAGTAGGTGCATATAAGAAGAATTATGTTGGTTACCTGGATGTGATAGGTATTATGAATTTTCCCCCACTTTGATATATAGACCCACGTGGATGCACAATAACCTTAAATAATTTCTTTAACACCAGTTCAAGCATGCATGTAGTGAAGTAAATGTACTCCTATTACAACTAATGACCATTTTAAAAAAAATTAATGACTTAAAATGCATAGAAAAGTCTTATTTAGCACCAAAATAAACCATATATACCTCATAATTTTCATCACAAATTTGATAAGCTGTTTTTTGTATAAGATTTGAAATTTGTTGATCATTCACTTTAACTCCAATAGCACCAGTGGCATCTACAATCCTAACTTGCACATTAAACCTACCAAAAAAAAAATAGAGATACAATTTTACCACACAACTTAATGATTATAGAGTTTTAATATGAAATATAAATATATACCTAGGATTGATAAGAACTATTTCCTTGTTACATGAACAACAAATCCACATTTTGTTGTCCCTTAAAGCATCAATAATGTCGACTGCATCCATATAGAGATCGGTCGACTTAACTTCTTGAGAACAGTTCACACATTCCATTGAATACCATAACTGGTCGGTTGGAATAAAACCGATTGTTGCAACAACAACCACTTTATCAAACTGTCAAAATGAAAATGTTTATACATTAGAATGTTAAAAAGCTAGTTATAAATTCGAAAGAAAGTTATGTTAAAAAGTAATCTAATCAAAAAAGAAAAATTCACAAACAATGAATACTTACATGTTCGTCCATCAGGATCATCTCAATACTACCTATGTTATTAACATCTCCGTATAGAGGTTGCTTCCATAGCCGCAAATTCTAACCGTTATCGTACATGGCTTATTATTTGGACGCAAATTTCTAATTGAAACATGGTTTAGTGAAGCCATGCTAAAATTGATCTGTTATGTGTTTACGTTTTAAAATGCCTTAAAACTGAATGGAAGTGGCCTTATATAGACATAGACATGCAAGGAAGTAACCGCCACAAACAATACACAAACGGTTACATATTCAAATTTTTCAAAATTTGAACTTCTTGAAAGCATAACTAATATGTTTTCGAAAATTTGAACTTCTTATAAAAGTAACTAATCTGTAGACCTTCCAAGGAAGTAACCGCCACAAGTAATACACGAACGGTTACATATTCAAATTTTCGAAAATTTGAACTTGTATAAAGCATAACTAATCCGTTTTCAAAAATTTGAACTTCTTATAAAATAACTAATCCGTAGACCTTCCAAGGAGCAATATTTAGATGATTTTTGGGCTTTCTTGCATTTTTAAGCATGCCACATGGGCAATAACTAACAAATTTTGAAGTGAGATTTATATAATGTAGGGATTAGTCTTAAGTATTTTTAAGTATCTATATTTGTATCTCAATTTTTTATACCCGTATTAAATACACGGGTTTTACAACATTATTAATACAAGAATTTGTATATAGAAAAAAATTTTATTTAAAAAAAAAAAAGATTAAGATATTAAAATGTAATGTTGAATGTTAAATAGAAGTTTTTGTATCCTAGATATAGTTTCATTTCAATTATTAATAACAACAATGATTATCCTAGTTATAGTTTGATTACATTACTAATAACAACAATAATTATCTTAATTATAGGTTGATTACAATTACTAATAACAACGATGGTTATCCTAATTATAGTTTGATTACAATTATTAATAACAAAAAATATTATAATTAGTTTGATTAAAATCAACAACATAAAATAAAATATTGATTGATATATATTAATTTGTATTAATCAAAATGTTGTAACCTCTCTAACTTATAGTTATATTTTGTTATTAGAAAGATATTATGCAATAAAATATTAATTATTTTTAGAATGGGTTAAAAGTGTAAATTAATGATAAAAGCCAAAAAGTGTAAATTATATTAATTATTTTGAATTGAATTAAAAAGTGTAAATTAGTGATGAAAAAAAAAATGTAAATTAATTTAGACATGTGTTGATTTAATTAATTTTTAAAAAATTGAAAAATTGTGATTGGTCAATTGAGGTTAGGTCAGTTGTCTTTTCGTATATATCAAGATTAAGATAAGATTAAGATTTTAACCTATAAGTATTTTTTCTTGCATATATTATTTTTTTATATTGACAATTTAATAAACCCGTGTATTTGACACGAGTCTAAAATCTAGTCTAGTATATGTATTAAAGAAAACTATCAAAATAATAAATAACAAAATAAGTGACTTAACAAAAAAAAAAAAACCCTTACATTAGATAAAAACTTAAAACAATCAAAATAAGCAAAGAATTAAAAGAATAATGCATAATATACTAATCATTAGGTGAAGATCTATCATACATAATCAACCTCCAATTGACAACAAAATAAATTAAAAGACCCATTAGATCTTTTTTAAGAAGGTTCTGTTACTAACATGTTTACTTCCATCGTAGGTAATGTATTTGGGTTTAAAGCCCTGCGTGCTCTACGTCTGGAAGATTTGCGAATCCCTACTGCGTATGTTAAAACTTTTCAAGGTCCGCCTCACGGCATCCAAGTTAAGAGAGATAAATTGAACAAGTATGGTCGTTCCCTGTTGGGCTGAACTATTAAACCTAAATTGGGGTTATCCGCTAAAAACTACGGTAGAGTTGTTTATGAATGTCTTCGTGGTGGCCTTGATTTTACTAAAGATGATGAGAACGTGAACTCCCAACCATAACAATTCAATGTCATAAAATGAACAAACATGAATAAAATACCAAAAATCAAACTAAAGTGATACAAATATTTTTTTTAGAAGATAGGAATGATATAAATTATATGATTGAAATGATTAATAAAAAAGTTAGGTTAATATATAATAACTTTTGAGAGGGTTTTAAATATTGTATCCGTTTTTAAAATTTAAACATATTTGTTTTTATAAAAAAAAATTTTATGATAGAGTTTTAAATAAAACTATATATTTAACAAGAAAACTATATATAAAAAAAATTATAGAACACCTAAAATAATTATGAGAGAATTTTAGGCCTAAAAAAGGTTATTAATAGTACAGTCAACCTCTATCTTTAATTATAGGACAGACAACAATAATAATTGATTGGTTAAAACAACTATATATGTACTAGCGAGGGGCGTAGATGGTCATGATGACGCTCTATTTATGTGGGCCACGGATGTTTATGGCGGTGACAGTGTTGAGTGGTGTAGGTTGAAATATTTTAATAGGAAAAAGGCTTAGAGTATAAATTAGTAAGATAATTGTTTATGATATAAACTAGTTCATTAGGAGCAAATTATAATTGTTTATGATGTAAATTAGTTCATTAGAAACAAATTGATTGATTTTTAACAACTAATTTCATCAAAAAGGTTTCATTAAGGACAATTAGGTCATTTTCAATGTAATTTTTTTGTAATTATTTCTAAAATGAGGGGCCTATAATTTTTATAAAGGAGAGATATATTTTATTTTATTTTTTGAAATGGAGGTACATATATATGTATATATATTTTTCCGAACATTCAGTCGGGATATGACATCAAGAAGACCTCATCGTATAATGGTGAATCCTTACACATACCGTAGACAAACGAGATGTTGACCAAAAGTCGTTACAAGTATTCGAACGGAAAAACCCGAAGGCTTACCGTCCCCAATGTTCGAACTCAAAACCTTGGTAAAATCGAGAGTGTCTTTCACCATCCGGGCTGACTGATTAATTAAGCAAATGAATAAGAGTATTTTTTAATTCAAATTATAGTAAAATTGTATCATGTTAATGCACACGTTGTAATGTGTATTAAATATTTTAGCAACGATATACAACTGAAAGTTTCGAGCCCACTGCATTCAATGTCCGTGATAGTTGTGTAAGAAGAAAAATAGTTAATAGTCTGTCGTCCGTGATAGTCTCAGATTACAAATGAAAGAGATAAAACTCAAAATTCTAAAACACCCCAATAATCTAATATACCTTTATAGATTTAAAAAGTGAGTCTCGAACCCTTGTGAAATACTCTAATGTCAAATAATGGACCATTAACTGATTAACCTCATCGGCCTTATATGCTATATTTGTTTTTGTTTTCTTTTATTTTAATTGATTATAGTTTGCAAAATATTAAATTTAAAGATGAAAGGGTAAAAAGAAAAACATGCGAAGGTGTTGAGAAGAGGATATAGGTCCAAATGCATAACCTTCCTCCTACTACAACAACAAAACGAATTCTCTCACCCCCTCCTCCAGGCAATGAATGTCACACATCTCCCTTTTCTTCGCCAGGTGAGAGTGGTGGGAATAACCAAGTTACCCCTTCCCTCTCCTATACACCAGATGTGACAAAAAAAATAATAATAAGTATAAAGTGAAAAAAGGTTAAAAGATGGTCTTAAGATCTTCCGACTGCAGAATTGAAAGACATAAAATTTATACGATGATAACATAGCAGTCAACACATGAAGATCTAGGAGACTGAAAAATATCGGGTTGAATGCACGAAGGTATAGCCCACATTATATCGCAGAACAGATAAATTTACATTATCAAAATGTGAAATTGCTTCGCAGCTTCCATGGGGAACCATAATAATCACTCTACAATAACTACAACAAACAACAAAACGATAAATGCAGCGGATGTGAAAGTTTTTCATTAATCTTCAGCCAAAGGGATCTCATTCAAATCCAAACCCTCTGCGGGCAAGTCCGAGCTAAGTGGACCTAAGGTCCCGTCTGAGTTCAAAGTCAATCCACTCTGCAAAAATAATTACCGGTTAACATTTCTACTTTATAGCTCAGTCTAATGGGGGTGGGCACTTCGACTCATTCACCTACGAGTGATCGATTCAGATTCAGGATATGTTTTTATCTCTAAAGGGTCGAATTTAAACATATCTAAAAATGAGATGGATAAAACATCTTTCAAAGTGTATTTTAAAGCATAAAACCTCCTGAAACATATTATTCACTAAATATACAAAGATTATAACTAATTTGTAATCATCATTTGCACAAAATAAGTATTTATTGAAAAGTAAAAATTGGATATAAGGTATTTTGGGCTGACTAGTGACTAAGGTGACTTGTTTTGACCTGTACCAAAGAGCCCAATTTGAACTTATACTCAACCCATTCATTTTTTCAACTTAACAAGTAAACCTACCACCATTGTTAAACAAGGTGTTGAAAAAAAAATAATCATAATACCTCAGGTGAGAATCTAAGCATGTCAGCACGAGCCATGGCTTCTGCTTGAGCAATTCTCTGCCTGAAGGTCATTGCCATCTCCTCTGCCTGTAAAGAGATACGTAAAGACATGACACGTCAGTATAAAACAAAAATTCACAGACAATTAGACGAACTATGTAAATTGTGGAGCTGACAAAACCAAATCAAAACTGACTGGTTGAATATATGGTTTTCTGACCAAAACCTAACCAACACAAATCATTTACACGATCATAATGTCTAATGTTATTTTACAAGGTTTAAGTTTAAACAGATTTTTGTTCTATTATAATCACTGATTTCTAAAGAAATTATATATGGAACATCATATATAACCTAAACCGTTGGTTTACAATAAAGCTGTTCAGATCAGTTCAGTTAAGTAATATGACTGAGCATAGATAGTTCAATGTCGGCGTTACAACTAAAAAGAACTATTTAAAGCCCTAATGGAACCAGGTTAAGGAGAAATATCAATAAACTGCAACACTATGGCGTTTTATTATTTATTGAAGATAAATGATAACGATTACCTTCTCAAAAACTAACTTCGGGTTGCGAATCATGTCTCCAGGAGTCGGCTCAAGTTTCTTAGTAGACAGACTAACTCGGCCCCTCTCGCGATCGTGACTCAATACCATAACCTGCACACCATGAGTTCTTTAAAGAGTTCAAAGAGTTCAAAGATGTCTAGCCACTTTCAGACTACTATAAATAAGATTAGAGGTGATAACTTTGGCCATTTACTCATAATTCATAAATGGATTGAATTGGGTTATGCTTGATCTCTAACAGAAAAAAAAAAAAAAAAAACATTTATAGCTTAAAGAAAACAAATCAAATGGGTCAAAAGTTACCAAAAGTATTTTCTTTCTAACGCATAGATAAAACCTAATCATTTAATGCAAAACTATAATTATTGATAAACAAACATTATTAAATATATTACACCTCTAGATCATACCTTGAGAGTATCACCAGGTTGAAGAACAGTTGCAATGTCAGAGACACGATCATGGCTGATCTGACTAACATGGAGAAGCCCATTGACTCCACCGATGTCAATGAATGCACCATACGGTTTCAAGCTCTGCACAACACCAGTGACAACAGAACCGATACCAAGCTGTGCCTGGCTATCGGCCCTGGCCTTGCGGTTGCTCAAAATGAGTCTTGATTGTTCTTCGTCTACCTCCACAAACTTTAATGGAATTTCCTGCTCAAGAAGCTCTTCGGCACTTGAAGTCTGAAAATTACTTTAAACATTAACCTTGCAAGTATATTTTTGACTTCATGAAATTAATAGAGAAATTGTTCCATCCGAACATATATAATGAAAAATATCAAAACATAAAAAAGAGCCTATCCACCTAGTATACAAATGTTACCATTTCCGCTTAAATACTGCATGAGTAATTACTATGTTCGTGGTTATATATTATGTTCACATAATATGGTTACTATTAAATTTGTGCAGCATATAAATGGGTCAATTCATGTTATTTAGTCTCTACTATGTCGAGAATGTCACATAGAAACTACAAAATTTGGTTCCACCATTTACAGATTAGGATGGGTCTTTTAAAATTTGCAAGCAAAACATAGATGATCCAGGTTATAGAAACCAACCGACGAAATTTGTGAAAATGGAACGAATCCACGAAGTCCCTCAACAATCGCCACAACTCCACCTTTGTTGGCACCAACAACCTTCACAAACAAGTAGAAAGAGTTAGAAAAATATTCACATAAGAAACATCAAAAATATAGTCAAATAACTTAAAGTTACCATGCCCTACTACGATTACTTACCTTGCCCTTAAGCACCACATCTTCAGCTTGTAGCTGCCGACATCTCTCCCACGCGAGGTCATACTGAATTTGGCGTGAGCTCAAGATTAAGCTATCATCATATTCATTTTCACCAATAATAACAAACTCATCACGCATTCCGGGGACTATGCCTGCCTCTTCTACATGATTTATGGCATGAATACTCGCCTCCCTAACCGGTAAAAATGCCGAGGATTTTGCTGTAATGTCAACATACGCCCCTTTCGCGTCTACTTGAAAAACAATTCCTTTCACCTACAACATAGTTTAATTAACTACATCAATCTTTTAGGGGCTAATTAATAAGTAACAACCACTTTATGATTATTTTCTTGCTAAAAGATCAAGACTTTATCAACATATACTACACAAATAACAACAAAGAAAAACATATTCTAATAAAACAACATAGTATATTTAAGAAAAAAGAAAGAAAAGGACAGAAATGGGGGAATACCTTAGAGCCAATTTCAGAATTATAATCAAACTTTTCAATAGCAGAATGAAAATCTTCAAGGGTAAAGGCAACACCTTCATAAGGAGCAGTTCTGCATCTTTCATAAGCTTCTTCAAACAATTCTTTAAGTTTCTCTCTTTCTCTTGTTTGTGCATTTGATATGACAGATGCTGCTTTTATTATTGTCTGATGATGGTTTCTTTTCACTGATTGGCTGGTCAGGAATGAGGTTGGTTTTCTTGATAGATGTGTTGTTGAGAGTGATGGGCATCTTAGACCGCCTATTTGTTGTGCCAAGGAAGCCATGGGAGTGTTTATGTGCGTGTGTGGAAGATTGATGAATGGGTTTTGTTTGTGGGGATTATGTTTGTATGCAGTGAGATAAGGTATGAAGAATGACGATGTTGGGTATTCGGGTTGACCCGAACCCGTCATATACCACGATTGGAGCATTTAAATACATTACTTTAAATTCATCAAACAAACATTACAAACTTAAAAGTCACCATATTAAAATCAAAAAAATATTAATGAGATAATTTTTTTTCAAAAAAATTGAAAAATTTCAAGTCATTACACTCTCTCTCATACATATATAATTGTAATTTAAAGAATTTCAAGCTATTTTCAAATTATTATCAAGCTTTTATTATTGGAGTTAAAGTTTTTCTATTAAAAAAATTTTTAGAAAAAACCTATACCATTAGAGATGCTTTCATACTCCATCTTTTTCAATATACGATTATACGAGTATATCATATCATATATACGAGTAATTATTATATTTATACACCTCATATTATTCACACTTATTGAAGTCATTCTCATATTTCATCTTATTCAACATATATCATATCAATATCAATATGTAACATATTATATTATATACTATATAAACAAAATTCAAGTGAATAATGAAGCAGGCTCGTTGGCAGCTAAATGAGCAGTTTGTCTGCTTGCTTAGTTTTTTTTTTCTTTTCTAATTTTATTGTTTAAATTAGCGTGTTGTGTAGATATTATCTTAATTTATTGGGTTTTTTATTTTTCATTTTATTTATGATGGTAATATTTTCATCTCACACTTTAACCAATAAATCCTTTTAAAACCTTTTATTTTAACAATTAAAGTTTTATGTTTACCGATTCATGTGATACAACTTTAGTCTATTTTAATATTCATAATCAAGGTTTTTAGCTTCTTATTTTTAACTTCCAATAACATTACAAGTTTATATTTTGATCAAAGTTCTATGTTTTAATGGTGTATTTACTGTATTGTTTAACGATGTGTTTTTTGTTAGAATATAAGCATATAATCTTACATAATCACGAGTACGCGCAACGGAATAAATCGAAACATATATGCAATCAAATTAATTAACAAAGACTATAATTGAGTTGTGTACCTTATGCAAGCTCCAATAAAGATAATAATAATAAGATTATTATTAATGCTTAGGGTTTAAAGCAAAACCCCTCTACGATCGCACACTAAACACCCCAAATAACGTATGCTTGTACCCGATCACAAACCAAACAAACCTTTTGCTTGAACCTTACACTTCAAAGTCGAAACACCCTAAAGAAAGGGAATTTCGGCCACTTCAAAGAGAAAGGAAGAAAAAGGAGAGAAAAACTTATGTGAAAAAAGTGTGTGAAAAACCAAGAATTAAGCCTCTATTTATAAGGCTTAATTAGGTTAATCTTAGCATGGAAAATAAACAACATAAAGGCTTAAACAAGCCTCTAAGTGGCCGTCCCCCATCATGGACTTTAGATCCAAGTCCATTTTTTGATTTTCACATTTTAATCATCCTCTTTAATCAATTAAATATAACTAACCCTTTAATTATGTTTAATTAATCATTTCGTGATCAAATTAATCAATATATTACTTTAATATATCAATTAATATTATCGAGTTACCGTGTCATTTCGTGTGACCCTGTAGGCTTAAATTATTCTCGGACATGCGATTTATAATAAAATGATCACACTCCAACATTTTTTTGTCTAATGGTAACGATTGGTATGTTATAATTAATTACCCGCGTTCAAGACTATGTTCGGTTATAGCACTAGTATATATATGTACTCCACCTTCTTTAAACGAATACATCAAAAAGATAAATAAGGAAGAAACAATATATTAAAGAAAATAAAACGACAACCAATCACCCCACTTATTCTTTGACGTCAACCCATCGACGTTGGACCTTCCACACCAAAAGGACGTTGGCATTAGTACCACACCATGTAGTCGATGTCCCATCTTCCACATTGTCCACACTTTATCTCATTACGGTGCTCTAAGGCATTAATAGATAATACAGTAAAAAAAAAAGATTTATTTTATTATAGTAATAGACTAATGGTCATTTTTTTTTTTGTCGTAACCATATCATTTTAAATGTGACGTCAACAATAACTTCATATGACAAGTAAGATTTTATCCTACTTACCATTTTCTTTTTCTCTCGATAATTATTTTTGAAAGCCTTAGAACAAATATAAAACGACGTGCGGGTGATGACATTTGATACTAGACTATACCCGGTCGTTGACCGGGTTATAAATAATAGGTATATTTTTACTTTTGCTTTTTACTACTATATAAAACAAATTATTTATCTCATTTTTTAACTTTCAGTCTTTAAAATACCTAATTACCTTTACTTTTATTCATTTACCTAAATTTTCCCACCTAATATACTTATAATACCTAAATTACCCTTATTCTTTATTCATTAACTTAAAATTTTCACATAATATACCTATAATACCATTAATAAATACATACATCCCTTAACCCATAAAATAATTACGGTGCTACTATCATGTATACCAATTACGTTTACACTAATAACCATATGGCTACCACTATCACCGTTGCTATCGGTCGCTTGCATCACCGCTGTTGCATTGTGCGATTATAAAGATATAATGTTCATCATATAAATATATAATGAATTAACAAAAGCAATAGCTTTAATCGGTTTTGGTCGGATATGACCTGATTAGTTAGAAACTAACAGCTCTAATTAACCTTTACATTTGCTACCCTTCGAACATAAAAGAAACAAAAATGCTTTCTAAGTTTCAACTGCTTGTTTTAGTCGAATGGGAAAGAATCCAGCCAGGTTTTGTGATCCCGTATCTCCATGTTGTCAAATAGGTGAAGTATATTACCTTTTAGTACCAAATCTTATAAGTTAGTAACTATTGTTAACGTAATTTGACTTTTTTTTGCATTCAATATTGTAAATTTGACAATTTTTCAATGCAAATGCTAATTTGTTAATAAATCTAGCATGAATTTTGTAATTTTGTTTGTCTAAATTTTGTGGTATTATATATATTTTTTTTAACATTCAGTCGGAATGTGACATCAGATAAACCTCACCTTATAATAGTGAATCTTTGCACGTATTTGTGGTATAATTAAGTATTTTGTGCTATAAATGTCGATTTTATTTTATTTTAAATTTTAAATGACAATGGATATCTTAGGTATGATACAATTAGTCATGAGTTTTTATTAAATGATTAATTAATGTCTAATATTAGTGTTTGGATTTTCCTTTGTTTAACAAATGAATATCTTAATTAAATGTGTCCTTGTAATTAAAGGAGGCTACAAAAGAAACCATACATATTCAAAGTTAGTGAAACAACGAATATTGAAACATAACAAATTAAGATGTTAAAGCATCAAAACTTGAATCCCTCGAAAATAATAAAATTTAAAAAGATTTAAACCTGAAAACAGTTTTGGCAAGATAGTCAGAAAGTAACTTTTTGATATGATAACGTAAAGTTTTGCTTTAGAGGGCAACTTTTAGCAATTTATATATTGGAATTTTGACTTTTTTTTTTGTAAATGTTAGTGCGGATTTCTTTTTATATCTAATATGCATCTTCTAACAATAGCGTAAATAACAATAGTTTTGCACTAATTCTCAAAAGGTTTAACAAATTCAAAATCTAACATATAGGAGGCTACAAAATAAATAACATATACAAAATAAATGAAACAAAAACCATTGATATATAACAAATTAAGATTTTAAGACATCAAAACTTAAATCCGTTAACAATAAAAAGGCTTGAAAGATTTATTTCACAAATATAGACTAAAAGAGTAATACACCTTATTAGAAAACATCAAAAGATATTTGATTAATCTTTTATCTATTAATCGAAGTCTGGTAGTGCTCTTGAGTTTCACTTGGGTCTTGTTCCTTAAGATTACATGAATATAGATTTTTTGAGGCTCATTAGTCAAAGGAATAACATTTTTTTTTTTCAATATCATCATCTAAAAGCGAATTCCAATCATTTATCCTGCAAAACATAATGAGATTAACAGAGTTATGTACTTTTTAAAATAAACGTATTAATAAGTAAATATTTACTATATTAGAAAAAGAAGATATCGAGAGCAAATACATATACACATTTTGAAGTGATCGGCAGCTTCAATAACCTATAAAATAAAAATAAAAAACAACTATTAGTTAACATTAAGTAGTAATATAGAGTAATGTAACATATAAAGAGAAAATGCATACACATATTTTGCATTGAATGAAATAATATGAATATGGAGAAAACATGGGGAGATATGAATATATATTACTTCTTCATCTTGTTTGAAAATTTTGATATATTGAAATGAGTTTTTTATTTATAATGGTATAGTAAAATCTTCTTAATATTTGTAAGAATTTTTTATTAATTAAATATTTTGACTTTTTTATCTATATAAACAAACTACCCTCCCTAAAATTTAACACTCTACTTTTAAAATCTCCAATTTACCCTTTTAATCTATATTACCATAAAACACTTTATTCCTGGAATTCCAAAAATACCCTTACAAAAACCTTACGCGTGTCCCTTTCCTTAAGTTGCTCACATAATATACCAAAAAAACACACATGCGTTACCGAATTTAATAATCAATCAACATAAAAAACGCTCACTCTAAAATAATAACGGTGGTAAGAAACACTTGAGTTAAATCATACATTCATGTAATAACACGGTACAACTACTTAATCAGCGTTTTTTTCCTATGTCCCGCCCCATCGCGCGGGTACAAGGCTAGTATGTATTAGGTACAGTACATCACTTTAAGGAATATGGTGTGATATTTTTGAATGTATAATTCAAAATAGCTGTGTATTTTATTTATGGTATATTGGATTGTAAAAGTATATATTTGTTTTAGGTACAAAATAGCTGTCAAATTACAAACCACAATTATTATGATTAAAAGTTTGACCTGCTTAGTTTGAACTTGAATAAATACCATACGAAATTACGAACATTTGATGGATTACTAACATGGAATATAGAGTTTGACTTGTTTAGGTAAAATAGTTTGACTTTGAGTTTAAATGGTCAAGATTAAATTTGATTGTGAATTTAGATGGTTAAGATCTACTCTTCAAATGATTTTTTTCTCTTGGCTATGGTAGCCATACATATATATAATTTATAGATATAGATAAAAACCTGATCATCACCCTTGATAATTTTTTGAGTTCATAAATTACAATTGTATTTGTTAAAGAAAATTATATTTTGGGTTTCTAAATATTTAAACAATTTCCCAAAATAGATGCATGCGTGATAGGACTTAATCGGGTAGTTAAGTCAAGTTTCAATGAGTCTAAAATAGATAAAACATATATAGGAGGGATGTTGCATAAAGGGCTAACCATTTACTAAATGGAAGTGATATTGTTACAACAAATTTTAACAATCTAAAACAAATCATGCTTAATACAGTTGTACACTGCGTAATACAATTTATATCTTTGTTGTAAATGACTAAATTTTGTTGTATAAATATCACCCCCTTTACCAAATAACCAAAGGCATAACATGGAAACAACCAGTGATGGTAGTTTCAGATAGCTCATTACAAACCGGTCATATATCACAAGGAATGTTAGATAAAATAAACCAACTTTCATTCATTTCTTTGAAATATATATATAAAAAATCCATTCAATATAATATGTAACAATAAAAAACAATAAATCTCTTATATTAATAAAACAAAATTGTTTTCAAAAACTATTTTTAGAAAAAAAATAAAATGGCAAGCCCTCATATTTTGCTAGCACAATATTTAAATAGATCTGAACAAAATTGCTGATTTAACTTCAAAAACCCGGGTTTAACCCGGGTTTAATTAACTAGTTCCAAATAAATTAAAACGTGATAGAGTTTTTTAATGAAGTGTAATGCCATGGTGGGTGAAAGTTTAATACTCAAAACCAACGATATTACTTTTATTTTTTATGATTTGAAAACATAGTCTTTATAATGAAGGAAACATAAAGACAATACTTTAAATTTTTTGAAATAATATAATATGTTATATATAACCCTCTAACTTTTGACATATATAAATAGTCTTTTCAAATTTCTAAAGGGTGTTTGGTATTTCGTATATAAAATTGATTATGCGTTAAAACCTGTCCAACTTGCTTTTTTAAAACTATGTAAATAATCACTTATTTTAAACACATTTTTTCATTATTTTGATTATCTAAACGAAATAATAAGATAATTAATTCAAAATTCAGTCATAAACACCCTCTAATTAATGTTAAAAAAAACACCCTCTAAAGTCTAAACCATCCAAAAATTATTTACCAGATTTATATATAGTGTCATTAACCTAAATTTGAGTAGTTAAAGGTTTTCAGTTAACCACAAGCCAGAATAAAAGCATTCCTTCAAATTCAAAAACATATCAAACAAAATTATGTTGCTTCTGCTTCCCCTCCAAAATCAGAGCTCCTTTCGAAACTGATTTTTATCATTTTAGGGTTTTTCTTTCTTCAATAATCACCCCCTTTCGATATATACACACATTTCCCCCCAAATTCAATCCATTTTTTTTTTTATCAATAGACGTCAGTCAGAAACCCTAATTACTAGTTTGCAGGTTTGTTTTTATCTATTAATTACTATTACTATCAATATCTTTCTCAAACTGTTACTAAAATTAGGTTTCATATTCATATTTGTGATCAATTGGAATTGGAATTCAAAGAGATATGTGGGCTTATGATTTTAACAAGAACCAAGGTCCCGGTACTGCTTCCGGAAAGCCACAGCCTTTGTTCGGTTTGCACGCTTCGTCCCAACCACAGTCGTCCTGGTAGAATAGCCATCTAAAGATTATTCCTTTTGATTTAGTATCGTACTTTAGTAATTCATGTTAGTGTGATTATATTACTGCCCCGTAAAAGAGTAAGTAAGTTGCAAATACTGCATTCGGATGAATACTATTACTGTTTTCGTAAGAAACTTTTAAAAATGAGAACTAGCCAATCAGTCGGTTTAGTGATATGATATGATTAATTATAGTGTATCTAAGAAGTCACAAATGATATATACTTCATCATTGTATCGTCTAGGTTCAATGGTTCTTCCGTAAAGCATGAAGGTCATCAAAATCCTGTAGGAGCGCCCGTTTTTCCATCACATAATCGGGAAACTGATTTTCCTCCGATAAACCAAGTTCAGGATTTGAAAAGGACAAGATCGCCACCTATACTATCTACGTATAAAGATGCTCTGCAAAACTCAACAACTGCTGTAGGGAGGCAAGTTACTTTTTTTTTTTTTTTTTATAAAAGTATAACTAGTTAATATTCTTTTTGTTGTTTTTATGTTAGAAAGTTATCCAGCTGGTAAGGGTGCATTTAGTTACAGTAACTATTCTCTAATCTCTCATCTATTTTTAGAAAATTAGGGTGTTTTTTTTTTTGGTATCTCAGGCAATCTAATGAAAATTTTGAAAACATGTGCATTTATTTTAATTTTCCATGTTAGAGAAGGCAAGGAAGTTATGAACTGTAAAATTTAGTTATAAAATCCGTACATGTTTTTATGTTTTTCAAGGTTTTTAGATAACCTTTCAAGATAAGTGCCTCATTTTTCTCTAACTAATCAGTCCCTAGATTTTGGTTTATGCTTATTACATACTTGCAGCCACTCTGTTTCTCGGACAACTAAATCTTCTCCTTTAAATTAAATAAATAATCCAGGACAAGGTTTTGGTCTTTCGAGTGAAACTAAGAGGTAAGTTTAACGTCCAAGGTCGCTTATCTGCCGTCCATGCATATACCTGTACAAACTTTTTTACTAGCTTTATTTCAAAGAATTAGGTGTTATTGAATATATTTTGATCCATTGGTTACTTGGTGTAGATTTTCACAAACCGTGATGCTATTCATTAGGTGCATGATCCCATGTTCATTCTGTGAGATTTGAGGGTTTTTATTTTAAAATTTCTTTTATTGTTAATTGTATAATTTTTATCATAATGGTCTGGCGGCGTATTTTATCATTTTTTGGAAGTTTAAAAACCATCTGTTATTTCTAAAAGTTTTTGTGGGTAATTACTTTTGTTATTTTTATAATATGGGGATTCTCTGTCTTCTGTCATTCCATTTTGCCTTTGGCATTTCATATTCAATACTTTAGTTCGGATGATTATTCGGTTTTTGAACATTTTCCTTTTCTTATTTCTTTGTCCAGGCCTTCTTTTTCTCCTCCCAGGTTAAGTACAAGGCCCACTAGTCAAGGTGGTTCACAAAGTAATGCTTGGCATCGACCATCTACTGATCCTTTTAAAAGCAAAGCACCTGTAACCAATCCAAGTGATTTTCCAGTTCCAAAAAGGACTAGGCTGCCTTTCACATCATCAACTGATCCAGGGTTGCGTGGGAATGGAAGCTCTGTACTTGATAACACCGAAAGGTATGATGCTATTGACTAGAAGTTGGTCAGACAAACAGTTTTGGGTCAAAGTGGGTAGTTTGTTGGTACATTTTTGGTTGAAATTGAAATACTTTTCTAAATTATGTCAACTTCATGTTTTTTCTACATCAAAGGAACAATCTACTGAAAACTAATGAGACGCCAGAGATTGCAATACAGTAATACTCCTTGAAAACAGGAACCAAAAACCATAATGAGCACCCCACAATTCTTTAAGCTTTGATGTGTATTGAGTTATGTTGTTTATATACTTGCAGCCACTCTGTTGCCCAAAGAACCAAATATCCTCATTTTTCGCAAAGAAACAATCCTGGAGAAGGTTCTGGTCCTTCAAGAGAAACTAGAAGGTAGAGTTAACTTTCAAGCTCGATGATACTACGTCCCTGCATGCGCCTATGAACTTTTTCTTCTGGTATAAGTCTTATGTGTTGGCTGCTGGTGAATAGATATTGATACATTGCTGTTGACATTTTATTCCCATGATTTCATGCACTAGGTGCATAACCTTATGTTCACTCTGTGAAAGTTGAGGGGTTGCTCATTAACTCTAAATGTCGGACGGCGTATTTTATCATTTTTGGAAAGTTCAAAGGTCAACTGTTGTTTCTAAAAGTTCCAGGATTATTTAGTCTTTCTGTTCTAGAACCAGGAGATATTCTGCATTCCAGAAGGCTCAAGGGTGGTGTTGTTCTAACGAGTTACCAGGGTTTTTGCCTTTGGAATGTCATACTCGATATTGTAGTTTGGATGTTCTTTTAGTTTTTGAACACTTATTTTGCTCTTTTTGTGGGTGTATAGGCCTTCTGTATCATATGCCGATCTTGATGAACCCGAAGTACCTGCAACCAATCCAATCAATTTCCCTGTTCTAAAAGGGACCAGGTTACCTTTTACGACATCAACTGATCCAGGGTTGCAGGGAAATCACAGCTCTGTACTTGATGACACTGAAAGGTATGATGCTATCGACTCTTGGCGGATTATATTTTTGTAAAGTTCAAAGGCTATTTGTTGTTTCTAGAAGTTCCTGACATTATTTCGTAATAGAATCAGGGATATTGTCATTTCAGAAGGCTCTAGGGTATTGTTGCTCTACCAAGTTCCCAGGGTTTTGCCTTTGGCATGTCACCTTTGATATTGACATATTATAATTTGGTTCTTTTTGGTTTTGAGCATTTTTTTTTCTGTGTTTTTTTTTTGTCTAGGCCTTCTGTATCACCTCCGAGATCAAGTACAAGGCCCAATAGTCATACTGGTCCACAAAGCCATGTTTGGCATCCTCCATATGCCAAGTTTGATAGACCAAACGCACCTGTAAACAATCCAATCAATTCCTCCGTTCTAAAACGAAGTAGGTTACCTTTTACAACATCAACTGATCCAGGGATGCAGGGAAATGACAGCTCTTCTGTGCTAGATGACACTGAAAGGTATGCTATTGCCTGTAGGTGGTAAAATGGGTGGGCCAGGAAAATGGATTCAGGTTAATCGGTCAAAACGGATAGTGTGTGGGTACAGTTTTGGCTGGGTTGACCCGGAATACTTTGCCTAATTGTTATTACAAAACTTAAAATTTCAACAACAATCTACTTCACTTGTTAAACTGATTTAGAAGATGCATTACATATAGAGAAAAGCTACACTTACAAAAACATGTGTTAAAAATGATATTGACCAATCATATGAAGATAGATAATGAAGTTATTGTTATTGTAGCTTTCCTTTCAAAGATCTGCTATAAGAAATGTTTCACATGTTTCAGTTAAAGCTAATTCATTGATACTACCCCATTTGACGCTTAAGAGGTAAAATATCACCTGATGAAATAGGGAATCAACTACTAAACCCACCCATAGGCAGGAATGACAAATTTCTTATCTTGCGGATCTGAGTTTTAATTTCAAAATACCTATCGATAGACCAATTACATTCTTCATTTCCGTTCCTATTTTCTCTTTCCTAAATCCTCAACATAACAGGCTCTAAGTAAACGGTTAGAAATTGCCAACTCTATATCGACCTACTGAATTAACATATAAACACTCTACATGCATGTTTCATTCATTAAAAAAAAATAATTTCAATAATACTGCAGAGAATTGCAAGCCAAAGCAAAGAGAATGGCCCGCTTTAAAGATGAACTTAGCCAACCTGAACCAAGCGAGACTGGTAACAGAAACCAAAAATCACAACAGGTTGATCATTTAGGCACAGACAAAAGAAAGTTAATGGGGGAAGCTTCAGATATGACGGGTCATTTACGTAATAGCAACTTACAAAATGACGGTGAAGATCAAGATTCATCAAATGCTATAGTTGGATACTGTCCTGATATGTGTCCAGGTACATTGTTTTATAACAACATAATTTGAACTGCATGTATTTATAGGGAGCTACATATTTTTAATGACCTATTATTTATTTTTTTGGAATTATGGGAAGGAAGAACAAATATTAATGCATGGTGCAAGGGCTATTAGGCTTCATAGACTCATAGTTATCTATGCATTGGGGAAGCCATTTGATGGTTCAGTTTTTCATCTATAGGTTCTTAAAAGGGCACAAATGATTCTTTTTTAGTTTAGCTAAATTTTACCAAACAAATAGTTCAAGGTGATATTTTTCGGTATTTGTTTTGTCATCAAACGGATCACCTTTATGAGAAGGAACAAAATTTGGTATTCAAAGTCTGTTTGTTTTCTTAGTAAGTTCTTACCGATCCTTTTGTGGTACCCATATTACCATTTTCTTAGTAAGTTCTTAGTGATTTTATGGTACCCATTTTACCCTTGTGAAAAATTAGATCTTTTGTGGCTTGATGTTTCAGTCACTTGTTTATTCTTTTATCTTTTTTCTATAATAGGCCCGACAACAGTCCTTGCTGGACTCTGGAGTATTGCATGCTTAGTGTATATGCATTACAAATTTACAATAGAGGTGTCAATTTGACTGGTATTCAGATTACAGTTTATCTGTTATGGGTCAAGTGGCTTAGATTTAATAAGTAGCTTAGAAAGATCCAAACAAGTTGAAGTCACCGGAAGTTAATACTTAATTTTTAACACCTCTTAAATGAATTTATTAATTAAGCTGGATTCTTTATTATAATGTTACAGTTTTCTAATTTCATCTGATACATTAATCATTTGTAATTAATTCAAAACTTTTTAAAAAGCGTTATGGGCCTATGCAATCAGTTTCACCAGCACCAAAAATCAAATTCTTTGAGTCAAACACATGTTGACCCAATAACCAACCCGCACACCTATGTCATATCGTCATTTTTACTTTTTAACAATCTTGAACTAACTTTTTGTTGCTTGTAGAGCAAGAAAGAGCAGAGCGAGAGAGGAAAGGAGATCTTGATCAATATGAACGTCTGGATGGGGATAGGAACCAGACAACTGGATCCCTTGCAGTTAAGAAGGTAAGCGCCAGGTCTGTTTTAGATGACTTATGTTTTACTGTTCTATTGTTGAAAAGATTTAAGGATCAAGACATTTTCTGTACAATTTACAGTACACTAGGACAGCTGAGAGGGAAGCTGCACTGATACGCCCGATGGAAATCCTGCAGAAGACGATGGACTATCTTTTGAGCTTGCTGGACCAACCCTATGATGATAGATTTCTGGGTTTATACAACTTCTTGTGGGACAGGATGAGGGCTGTCAGGATGGACCTCAGGATGCAGCATATATTTAATCTAGGGGCTATTACTATGCTGGAGCAAATGGTTTGTTCTCATTTTAGAATCTACTGTTACTCCATTTGGACAATTCACCTTTATATAACATTAGAGGTGGTAAAATGGGCTGAGTTGAAGAATTGTGTAACAGCAAAATGTTAGCAGGGATCAAAAAGGGTCATTCTAGGCATGGGTCTAGATGAGTTGGTTCATGTTGGGTGACCAACAGGTCCCACATACACCTTTTTGTCTACATTCTAATTTTTTATTACAAACAACTATTGCTTTGGTTATGACTAAGAGGGTTGTATGACTATTTTGGTTATTACAATAATAATCTGATTAAGAAGGCTCCATGCATATAAAATTGACTTGGAGTGAATTTCATTCTGTTGGACTCATTTGACTTGTTCCCTCTTTAGTATTTGGATGTGACCCACTGGACTTGATTGGGATACAATGCAGTCCATTTTGGATTTGTTTACAAGTATCCAGCTCTTAATTGACATCTCAAACATCATTATGCTTGTTAATCGAAGATATACTTTGTATCTATTTCTAACAACTAATCTATATCTTGTATTATCTACTAGTTTCCAAAGTAATAATATTATAATGTCCTATTATAAATCGCTACATTGTGCAAGTTTGGTGGCATCATATTATGTTACAACCTACTCATTACTTTGTAGGATGCTTAAGCACTAAAGACCATAGTGTTATCAATGAAGATTCCAACATATTTACTTTTGGATGGGGGCAATCTGGGTTATGTTTATCTTTCTAAGTTGTACTTTTAACGTGTAGCTTCCTAACTCATTTAGTTGATTAGTTCAGAGGTTAGATTATTGTGGAAGTAATATAATTTCTGTAATCATCTTTAATACGCTAGAAGATATCTTTACTTGTCTCCCGACAATTATCTACTTGCTATGACTCATCACTCAATCCTCTTGACACACCCATATTGCCACCTCTACATATACTATTCAGTCCATCCTTCTACTCTATGATTTTGGTGAAAACGGTCTGAATTTTGATACTCCGATTCCTGTTTCTGAAGTGATCTATTAATCATTAACTTGTTGGTGTCAGATACGGCTTCATATTATAGCTATGCATGAATTATGCCAATATACGAAAGGAGAAGGTTTTTCAGAGGGATTCGATGCACATCTTAATATTGAACAGATGAACAAAACATCTGTTGAGTTGTTCCAGTTGTATGATGATCACAGAAAGAAGGGAATAAAGGTGCCTACAGAAAGAGAATTTAGAGGTTATTATGCCCTTCTCAAATTGGATAAACATCCAGGTTATAAAGTAAGTCACTTGTCAACATGATAGATGATACTACTAGATTTTTGTCCTTGGTCTTCTGACAAATGGATAATGATGGTAGGTTGAACCGTCAGAGCTCTCACTCGATCTTGCAAAGATGACACCGGGGATTCGACAAGCTGCAGAAGTGCTGTTTGCTCGTAATGTAGCTAGGTTGTATAGTCTCTTATGAAGTATATAATTTTCTAAGTAGTTACCACACGTCCACATCATGGGTGGGTTAGATAACAGGTCAAAGCAGGTTTGGCTTGTAACAGGTCAAAGCAGGCATGGGTTGTCACAGTCATTTTTAGAATGTATTGAGATGGACGGGCTGGGTTGTGTTGACCTGCAAAATCTTTTTTTTTTATTTCCTAAATTTTTTATATATTTAAAAATGTGATAAGTTACACTTACAAAAACATTACAATTACAATATATGAATCTAAATCTTTGGTTTAAAATATATTACGAGGTGTTATGCAATCAAAATAGACTTCTGACTTGATTCAATCTGTTTGACCCATGGGGACATTTACTTTTTAACTACCTTTATTGTTGGTCGCTTATATCTATACGAGATAACCGACAACCCAAATTGACTGATTCATTAGTAAATCGTTTAGTATTGTCAGCGATATTGTCATTAACTTTTTCTCATTTTGTTGTTCCAGAGCCTGCAGAACTAGTAATTTTATAGCTTTCTTTCGTTTAGTTAGAAAGGCTAGCTATCTTCAAGCATGCTTGATGCATGCTCACTTTGGCAAGGTCTAGTCTTTTGCTTTCTTATTAATTTTCTCGAGTATTATATTGTAGTGTGTAATATAATAGATTAATTTTACGATAATAATATTTTTTTTGTGGTAATACTTGCTTTTTTTGTTCGTGTAACTTTAGCGTGATTATCTGTATTTGACTTTGACACAGTTGAATTGTTTATATGAATTATTCTATATACTCAAGGCAAGGCTTATACATGTCATGACTCATTTGTGATTATCATCTTACCAGTTACGGACTCTGGCCCTTGCCTCTCTTCATAGTGGCCTGCAGACTAACCAAGGCATACCACTATCCCAGGTTGCCAAGTGGCTTGGAATGGAGGTAATGTGTCTAGGTTTTCTGATTTCTCTCTTGTTAGCAGTGGAAAAAATAGGTGGGCCAGTTGGGTTGGCGAATGGACCATGTTGACTAGCAACACTTTTTATTTGAAACTTTTTAGAAACAATTTTTTAAATAAATTGATTTGGGAGCTTTTGTGTATAAAAGTTACACTTGCATAAAGTTACACTTTTTACTCTCAACCCGCCTGGCTCTTTTCTTTTCCACCCAACTGTAATTTTTCTCGAAAAAAAGTTATATTTTATCTGTACTAGACTCGTTTATAAGTAAATGGATCGAAGTTGCCTCATCCATTCTAATTCTTTATAAAGGATGTTTGATTTTTTTACATTGTTTCTTTATTGCTGTATCTAGGACGAAAACTTGGAAGACCTTTTGGAATATCATGGATTCTCTATAAAGGATTTTGATGAGCCATATATGGTAAAGGAGCGACAGTTTCTGAATGGAGATAGTGAATATCCCTTGAAATGCTCAAAACTTGTTCATATGAAGAGATCAACAACTGTTGTTGAGGATGTTTTATCTTCTCCGATAACATCCTTCCCAGCTGAGGATCCAAAAGGGGTTCAATTCCGGATGCCTCCTATGCAAGAAGAGTCACCTGCTCTTCGTGAAAAGACTCCGGCTTTTGTCAAACCCATGGATAGCCACATGGCAGATGTTGGAGATGAAATTGTTAAAAACGAAACTAAAGTGCAATCAGTTTTTACTCCACCGGTAGTTGACTCATGGGATGAAGATCAGCGTCACATAGAAGTTGCAAGCCGTTCACCTCGGGACATCTTTAAAAATATCAATTCTTTTAAATCTCCAAAGGTTGTCACCGCGAGTGTTGTGAATCCTGGTTTTGATATGAAGTTTAGGAACTCTTTTGAGAAGCAGGACCAATCAAACATATCTGCAGCATCTCAAGTAGCTTCACCTAGAAAATTTACAGTAGAAACATTGCCAGATGTACAGATGGATTTTCCTGTTGAAGATTCACTGGTCCAGCCCGATTTTCTTGAGGATCTAGAACCTAAAGAACCTGAAAATGCGATTGAAGAAGTGCCAAATGAAATTGAACTCGATGCCTCTATAAATGAAGAAGTTGCTGAGGCAAAACTTAAGCTGATACTGAGGTGCCAGTTTGTTATATTGATCTAGGGGCACAAATGGGTGGCTTGGGTAACAGTCAAAAACTGGTGATACGGGTGAAAACAGGCTGGGTTGGCTTAATGCAAAACACTTATTGCCCAAAATTGTGGACTTTAATTATAAATAAGTAGGATTTCATTTATCTCAATGATAATGAAAATTCTTTGAATACAATGATTAAAGAAAGATTCTGCTTTAGTAATTAGTAATAATAATTAACATGGGACGCCTTTTAACCCACATTACCTGTTTTGTTCAAACTATATAATCATTTTATCTGCAGTTAGAGCGATCGACCATTATTAACTAACAAAGTCGACGTTGTGATCTCTATCAGCCTTAAATTTTTAGATGCGCTACATTTTGGTTGATCTTATATTTTCTTTATTTAGGCTTTGGAGACGACGCGCTTCCACAAAGAAGGATTTACGTATTAAAAAACTACTGGCAGCAAATGCTGCATTGAGCTCACTTTCGTTAGGATTGCCAATGTGGCACTATAAAGAGGTGTGTTTATGCTTCTTAGTTCATTCTCAGTACAGTGAGTTTCGAATAACAATTTTGCTTCATGGGGTATAATGCTTCTCATTTCATTTTTATTTTTCTATGAAGCTATCAAAAGTTCCTCTGGACTTCAATATTGACCGTGCAATGTGTGAAAGATACGAGAAACAAGAACAATTGTGGTCGACAGTTCATGTTTCCAATGTGGTAGCACCTATTCTTGGTCAACGTTACCAATATCCCAAATGTGTTTGCTGGAAGTTATTATTTTGGTCTCTCGACTTGGAAACCAGGGCCAAAGTTTCTGATTTGGATCTCGGCTCATGGCTTCGGTATAAGCTTATGCCCGAAAATATTGGTAATAGTGATGATATAGTAGCATCTTCGCAAAATCTGTCAATATGGAAGAAATTGGATTATGGAAAATCAGCCGGTGATTGGACTTACTATTTGTCAGTGGTACGCAACATAGAATTTGATAGTTTAGCTGAAGAAACAGTTTTGGGTACAAGTGCTGTCATGTTCTTAGCATCTGAAGGGATATCGTGGGAAGCCCAAAAGCTTCAGCTTTTTAACCTTGTATCATTGATACCTTGTGGGTCATGTTTGCCGCTTCTGATCTTAAGTGTCTCAGATCCCTCAACCATAGTTGAAAATTTGGGGCTCAATGAAGTTGATAAATCAAAGATCATCTGCTTTTCAGTTGTTTCGTTAGATGGTTTTTTCAGTGATGAATTTCTAAGAAAAGGGCTAGAGTGGCTGGCGAGTCACAGTCCAGTACAACCCGTTGTTCACTGTGTAAAAACACGTGAATTAGTTCTTAATCACCTACAATTTGTGCAGTTCGATGCTCATAACATAAGCCCAGAACAATGCATCGTGGTTATCAACGATGCTGTGGATGACTCAATCAAAGATATCGTTCAAGCTGCAAAGTCAAATCCTATTTGTTGGCCTTGTCCTGAGATCTCATTACTGAATGGGCCTGATTATCAAATTTTGGAATCTCATTTGCCTCGTTTAGGATGGAGTTCAGCTACAAGAATTGGGCCTTTAACACAAGCATTAAGAAATTGTAAATTACCCTCTATTCCAAATGACATATCTTGGTGTTGTAATCGTTCTCTGACGGGGATCAATATCAACAACCAGAAACAAGTACTCGAGCACTTCCTGGTCAGCTACTTGAGTCCTTTAATGGGATTGCCCTTGGCACAAAAAGAAACATCAGCTTTGATCCAAAGTTGTGTGGGACTCGAGCTACATGGTTCAATGTATTACCTAGCTCCAAAGTGGCTCATGATATTCCGGCGTGTGTTAAATTGGCAGTTAATCAGTTTATCTAATAGTGAGATTTCAACGGCGTATATCTTGGAACAAAAAGATATCCGGTCTCAATTTGCTTCGGAAAGTCTTGATACATCGTATCAGCTGATATCACCATCTCTGGATGAAATGATAGAAGTTAGCTGCTGCACGCCCATCATGCCTGATTTAGGACGGGAATCAACTTACAAGGAAATGAGTACAGCAGTAGTTTGTGATCGCTCTGAAGACGATGAAATGGTGGTTAGTAGAGATGATGAAGCAGAAGAGGAAATAAGGAAGATTTATGTGGAGAATGAGAGCAAGAAGGATAGGGAGAGTGAGAGGAGGTTAAGCAGATTGCTAGAGCAGTGTAAGATTGTACAGGATAGAATAGATACGAAGCTATCCGTGTACTTCTAATATAATGCAATTTAGTGAGTTGAATTTTGGTTATTTGCAACCGCAAATGTATTCTTTCTGTATCTAATTTGTTACATTAGATTTGTATATCTTATAATCGATGATCATTCAAGCATCGTTTCAGTTTGTTTTGTCTTGATGTAAAAGGTGGTTGTTAAAAGTTTACAAATTAATTACTATAAGATAATGAGCTGTCCCGTAATAATTAATAAATAGACCCATCACTCATGAAGTAGCTTTCACAAATATTTTATCTTTGCGATTATGAAAGCAACGGGATTAAAGCAGAGACTTAAGTTGTTTATTAAGCAATTAAGCATATAAAAAATCAGTTAAACCAAGTTGATGTGTTTTGTTGAACTTGGATCCAACATTCAAATGGGAAACAAAAATCGAATAAACAAATGACATCCCTTAAGGTCTATATATGAATCGCCTTATCATAGGTAGCCATGGCAGCCTCCTTCACGGCCTCGCTCAATGTAGGATGCGCGTGGCATGTGCGGGCAATATCCTCACTTGATGCACCATAAGTTAAGGCTAAAGCAGCCTCATGGATGAGCTCACCCGCATTTGAACACATAATGTGAACACCGATTATCTTATCCGTCTCCTTTTCGGCTATAATCTTCACTAATCCTTCCGCGTCATCAATTGACTTAGCTCGACTGTTTCCCAACATCGGAAACTTCCCGACTCTGTATGCAATCCCAAGCTGCTTCACTTGCTCTTCTGTCTTTCCCACAGAAGCCACCTCAGGATGTGTGTAACAAACACCAGGTACCTTATCATAGTCTACATGCCCTTCTTTGCCTGCAATGTATTCCACACATGCAACACCATCTTCTTCAGCCTTGTGGGCCAACATAGGCCCCGGAATGACATCACCGATGGCGAAAACACCCTTTACATTTGTAGTAAACCTTCCATCTACTGGGATTCGGCCAATTTTGTCAGTTTCTACACCAATGTTCTCCAAACCGAGCCCAGATGTAAACGGGGTTCGACCTGCAGAGACAAGAACAACATCTGCCTCAAGTATAGTCTGTTCACCACCGGCTGATGGTTCGAGGGTCAATTTCACAATGTCGGTTGAAGTGTCAACTGCTACCACTTTTGTTTTGAGCATGAACTTCATCTTTTGCTTCTCGAGTGACCTTTGAAATTGCTTGCGGATCTCACCATCCATTGACGGGACGATGTCGGGTGCGAATTCAACAACCGTGACTTCTGAGCCAAGACGGCCCCAGACTGACCCCATCTCCAAGCCTATGTAGCCTGCCCCGATAACAACCAGCTTCTTGGGGACTTCTGTCAGAGCTAAAGCTCCAGTTGATGATACAATCCTCTTCTCATCAATTGTAATCCCGGGTAGTCCTTTGACATCAGATCCAGTGGCAATGATGATGTTTTTGCCTTTCACAACGGTGGTGCCACCGTCAATGGTGTCAACAGAAACTTCAGAGGGAGAGAGGAACTTCCCGTAGCCCTTGACATAAGTCACTTTGTTTTTCTTGAAAAGGCCTTCGATACCTTTGGTGAGAGTCGACACGGCTTTATTTTTTTGGCCCATCATGGCAGCAACATCGATATCAACGTTATCAAAGGTCACACCATGCTTAGCAAAACTAGTTTTGGCCTCATGGTACATGTGAGAAGAATGGAGAAGTGCCTGAACATCAACCAAATATTTTGGTAAAAGGAAATATGTCAGAATAAGTAACTTACTAATAACGATTTCAAAGAAACTATTCAACAAAAGAGAACATGTATATATAAGCTAATTCTGGAATGATAAAACAGATCTTTACAGGAGAAGGCATTCAGTACTTCAAATAAAATGTCATCACAGCCATAGTTACAATTGTACTAATGCTCTTTTATAATACAAAAGGTTTGTGTAAGTTGTCATTATGAGCATGAGAATCAGTTTGGCAGAAACAAGATATATAATCTTAAAATCTCAAAATGCAGAATACACAACCAGCAGTTACACATGCTCGATCAACAATCGTCTGAAACTGAAGCAGCAAATGTACTTTCTACATTTTTCATATTTCCTAGCTACCTAAATAAACCTTCCTTCTGTCTGACACAAGCACATACACATACACAGAGTATATCTATATCTATATCTATACTATATTATAAAGCAAATTTACTTTTGATTTTCAACATTGAACTTAAAATTTCAATATTGATTTTAAGTTTCAACAATGTACACATTCTAATGCATGATGTACCATACATCGTAGCCACATTACATTAATAACTTCCATTACTCACCGGCGCAACTGCCACCACGGCCGCCGCCATTAGCCCATTACATCGCCACCTCCATCAACGTGGCAACGGACGGGTACCTTTCTCTCGTATATGTTTATATACATATGGACGGAGAATTAGTGACTTGATACAACCACAAACAAATAAACCAACCTAATTAAATGAGACATAATGTCGTTTTCACATAACAAAATACCTACACTTGTTACTGTTTGAAAATTATTAATAGAAAATAACCTTCAGTTAACCATAATTAATAATAATCACAGACACAGACACAGCAATTAATTAATTTCTTATAATAAAATAAATAAATGAAAAATCAGAAACATATATAATAATAGAGCGAGCAGTACCTTGGAAGGAATACAGCCAACGTTGAGGCAGGTACCACCTAAGGCACCACGTTTTTCAATACAGGTAGTTTTGAGCCCTAGCTGAGCGGCTTTGATGGCCGCCACGTAACCACCGGGACCGCCGCCGATGACGACGACGTCGTTTTCATCAGATCCTGAAGAGGATGCGAAGCCTCTAGAAAAACTAGTGGTAGAGGATGATGATAATGAGAAGGAATAGCAGTACCTCAGTGCATCTGATGATATGTTTAAGATGTTTTTGGCCTTCCTTGTTGCTATATTTGCCATCGCCATTTTTCTTTTTTCAAAAAAAAAAAGAAGAAGAAGACTGGAATATGAATATGAGAATTTTCGAAGCCACTGAGCTTTTATCTCTGTAGTTTGTCCGTTTTCATCATATATAAATAGTGTTTGGGTGTTGTCAAGGATTTCTTTATTTTTGTAATAAAAATATTCAACCACTCATTATTATTCATATCATATCATGTAATCTTCTTCATTCATTCAATGATTTCCAAATACAAATATATAAAATTTTAAATGTTATTAAATAACTAATCAGTCTCATGTATTTAAGTTCGGTTCATATAACACAACACCAAAATGATAGTTACGTTAATACATCAAACTGAACAACCACGCTGTGTGTGCCGACACGGTTGACCACTTACCCCGGTCCGGTGGACTGATGATGAAAAACAATTTTTTTTAATCATAAATTCATAACTGACGTTCTAATTAAAAGGTTTAGCAAGATGGTATAACACAACTCCTACTATTAACTCATACCTGAGAAATTGAGGTAACAAAAGAGGGAAAGATTACAAGAAGAAAATCTGAGGTAACATTAAAGTTGAGAATCATAAGACCCAAGGTATGAAAAATAATCATATTGAACTAATCACATTCCTTGTTAGAAATGTAGTGTATCATACTGTTGCAGAACTTTCATTTGTGATGCATTATTAAGTACTCTGACAATGACATTGTGCATTTCCCTTGTCCAAAACAAAAGAAATAAAAAAGAATCATGATCGAGAAAAAGAAGCGGATACTTTTAACCAGCGAGTGTAAGATCTCGCTTGATTAGCGAACGAGAGCATCTTGGAGTACGTATACACAAGTAATTATATGCATCCCGCCATCAAAGACTGCCATCTTCAATTCTTCTCGAGACTAAAGACGGGGTGCATTGGAATTCTTGTCTAATGTTGGTGTGTGCCAATTCCTCCCACTAGTTGGTAAGTTGCGAGTGTCATATTGCAATGTATTTCAAGTAGTGGTAGGAATTTTAATGCCTGAGGCAATGCTGTTAGTTTGCTCATGTGGCGATTTTTAGGTGTAAATAGTAGAGCTTTAATGTCAAATCATATGTTTAGTCTGTTTGTCAAGGCGTGGGAAAATCCTTTCTTTTTCAATTTTCATTCGGACAGAAAAGAGATAGGTTTCTGGTTTTTGGCCCTGACCGGACTGAGCCTGAACATGTGGTAAACTTATGAGCCGAAAACCAAATTGTTAGCTTCTAAAGCGGGTTGGTTCGGGTCAGGCTTGGTCATGTCTCAACTAGGTTTCAGGTTTGGTGCATTACACTCCTCCCTATTATCAGCATCATTGGCAAAATTGGTTGTAGCGACAACCTAGAGTTACATTGCCTGTTGTCGAGTATCGGCTGTAGCTTTTGGTTGCACCGCACTGTGTTAGTGGGAGTCGAATAAAGTTTTTGACATAAGCAGATTTGCAACAGTAGTTGAATAGTGTAAATGACACTAAATTATTATACATAATACATATATTTATACTTAATTATTCAGAGACTTTTTTGAGAAAGATATTTGAAACCTTATTTTTGTAAAAAAAATAAAAAGAGAAGCATGAACTATCAAAAGCCCTGTACAATCTTTAAGACATTCATCCTCTCGAACTGCACGACACAACCATCACCACTACACATCTTGCAAAATCCACATAGAAGGAACAGAACCAAGGGAAAAACTTCAAATAACTATTCAGAGATTTATTATTTCAGCATAAGATCACACTGTTTATTCTGTTCAAGATATCAAACATGTATTTAACTAAATCGATTTAAGCAATAAACATGATATCAGAGCCGATATGATTATGAGGGGAAGTATAAGATGTCAATGAATATACTTGCATAGGTGCACTTCACACCCTCAGAAATTTGCACAAATGTATCAAAAGGGACATCCTCTTACACTATTATTAAGCAAATCAAAAACAAGTTCAAGCAAATCTGTTGATTGACTAGAAGTTGAATCCAACATCCAAATCAAATTATGTTCAACCACTTTAAGTCACGTAGTGCTCAAAATGTTTTATAAGACCTTTCCATCTATCATTCCAAATTCCTCAAACAAAACATCAGAAAAAAGCAGGTACAAACACATAATACGTACCATGCACTTCCTATATGTGAATGGCCTTGTCATAAGTTGCCATGGCGGCCTCTTTCACAGCCTCGCTCAATGTAGGGTGAGCATGACACGTGCGTGCAATATCCTCACTTGATGCATCATAAGTTAACGCTAAAGCAGCTTCATGAATAAGCTCACCGGCATTTGAGCACATAATGTGCACACCAATCACCTTATCTGTCTCTTTTTCGGCTATTATCTTCACCATCCCTTCAGCATCATCAATCGACTTAGCCCTACTGTTTCCCAACATGGGAAATTTTCCTACACTGTAAGAAATTCCAAGCTCCTTAACCTGCTCCTCTGTTTTTCCAACATATGCCACCTCAGGATGTGTGTAAACAACACCAGGCACCTTATCATAGTCTACGTGCCCTTCCTTGCCAGCAATGAACTCCACACACGCAACAGCATCTTCTTCAGCTTTGTGAGCCAACATAGGCCCAGGAATAACATCACCAATGGCGAAAACACCCTTTACATTTGTCGTGAACCTACCATCTACTGGGATTCGACCGATTTTGTCGGTCTCCACACCGATATTCTCCAAACCAAGTCCAGATGTATATGGGTTTCGGCCAGCTGAAACAAGAACAACATCAGCCTCAAGCACGGATTGATCACCACCAGCTGATGGTTCAATGGTTAACTTGATAATGTCGGATGAAGTGTCAACTGCTACCACTTTTGTTTTGAGCATGAACTTCATTTTTTGTTTCTCTAGAGACCGCTGGAATTGCTTTCTGATCTCACCATCCATTGCCGGAACAATATTAGGTGCAAACTCTACAACTGTAACATCTGAGCCAAGACGAGCCCACACTGACCCCATTTCCAAGCCTATGTAACCCGCCCCAATGACAATCAACTTTTTAGGGATTTCTGTCAAAGCTAAAGCTCCGGTAGATGAAACAATTCTCTTTTCATCAATCGTGATCCCGGGTAGTCCTTTGACATCAGACCCAGTGGCAATTATGATGTTTTTTCCTTTCACTACGGTGGTGCCACCGTCAATGTTGTCAACGGAAACTTCTGAAGGTGAAAGAAACTTCCCGTATCCCTTTACATATGTTACTTTGTTTTTCTTAAATAGGCCTTCAATACCTTTCGTAAGAGTCGACACGGCTTTGTCTTTTTGGCCCATCATTTCAGCAAGATCAACAGTAACATTATCAAACTTAACACCATGCTTAGCAAAGGTAGTTTTGGCCTCATGGTACATGTGAGTTGAATGAAGAAGCGCCTAAAAATTAATTTTACAGATGATCAAGATAAGTTCATGTTAAGCAACTTATAAATGAGGCATTGGAAGTAAAAGTAGATGAATATGAAAAACATTTCAGCCACCTGAAACCATGTTTTTAGTATCAATAAGATCACTGCTCTTCAAGGTGACATACATTACACATTTAGCTATCCATAAAATACCTTTTAACAGTGTTTTGCACTATTACAAGATCCGGATGTGAAACTTTTAAACCTAAGATTATGCCTGTCATGGATTGGAACTAAAGGTTGCTGCTATCAATTTTAGACGAAATTTGATCTGATTGTATAAACTCAACAAAGCCACTTGTAAATTTAAAAAAAAAAATTCGCAACAAAATTTTTTCCTCTAAGAACACCGCCATTCACAAAAGCTGGCCCTCAATTGGTATATTTGACCACTTTGGGACTGCATAACGCAGATCACTAATGGACTAATATCAATACATAAAATAGGAATCATATAAGCACCACAACATTGCAGAAAACTAGGTTACTAGAACCTTCGAATAAACCGTCAAAAAATGTGATTCAATACATTAGGATGGTAAAGTGAGCACAACTCCTGCCATATATACAGCGATCAACGCAGTGTGTTTGGGATTGCAAATTGCATATTTTCAACTCACACTGATTCTTGAGCTCTTTTGAGATATAAACTTTAAGGTTATACTTACAAACAAAATTTGCTACTTTCACCACCAAAACAAGCACTTAATAGTAGATTACTTATCTTAGAGTATGCTTATGTTGCAAGGTGCTAACTTTACAAGTCTCATATCCATGATCACACACACGCATATATATACATATACATACAGATTTACGATAAACAGTATATTAAACCTAGTGGTCAGGCGTACTGATGTTCTCACAAGAGGTATCGGGTTTAAACCTTCAAAGGTCAACATCTTGGGGTAGTCAGGAAAACCATGTACATCCGACTCGCCCTCCGTTTATCCGTTTAGTTATATAACATATTAAAGTTAAGTCAAAGCAGCATATCAGATCACATATAAATTCATATATTCATATTCAATCACTAGATCCAAACCCTAGCTACAGACAAAAAAAAAAAAAAACTCAAATATATATTTCTGTTTTATTTTTTTTTTTAAAGGAAAAACATAAAAGTAACAACATATAGATACAGATAAATAGATACATACAGATGGATTGATAAATAGATATAGAGTGAGTGATACCTTAGACGGAATACAACCGACGTTGAGGCAAGTACCACCTAACGCACCACGTTTCTCAATACAGGTAGTTTTGAACCCTAACTGAGCGGCCTTGATAGCCGCCACATAACCACCAGGACCGCCGCCGATCACAACGACGTCGTTTTCATCAGATCCCGACGATGATGTGAAGCCTCTAGAAAAACTAGTATTTGATAATGAAAATGAATACCTGATTACATCTGATGTCTTCCTTCTTACCAAATTCGCCATCGCCATTTTTTTTGTTTTTTTAAATCAAGGTTCTGTTTTTATTAGGTATCGAATTTGAGATGAAAGTGTGTTGCTGTTGTATGTATGTATGTATTATTGATTGATTTGCTTAATTGTTAATTATAAAAAATAAACTTAAGCAGAAAAAGAACAACTAAAATGATATGCAAAACATTATTATTTGGAAAAATAGAGGTATTCAATCTTGTGTAATTTTTGACTTTTTCGTATGTGTATTTTGACTGCTTATTTATTTCATTAGAAACCATAATAATCATTATAATTTACTCCATTGATACTAAAGAAAATAGAATTAGAATAATTGTTTAAAAGATTTGAGGGTTTTTTTACTTTTAGCATATAAAACTCTGAGTGTAACTCTGTTATGTAATGATCATGTAAAATATTTATTTTATGTAATTAACTACTGATTTTGTCCGAAAAATGTAATGGGTGACTTGTTAAAAAGGTTACAGGTTACCACTGAATTTTTATTAATTTTAAAAATCTAACATGGTTATCACTTATTCATTTAAGCTTACATGGAGTGTTCGACTCATTAATTTGTAATGAATTATACTCTATAATAAAATAGATACAAGTATAAATATGTATCATCATTTCCAGTTTCCTACCACCAGAAAACGTATGAAACTATTATTTCTCATTTGGGAAATATAGTGAAGAGGCTACAAAAATCTCATTTTCATTTTGATCTATTTTGTTGTTGGCTTTGTCAGAGATCTTAAAAATCTCGTCAAAAATGTGAATACCGTCAACGAAGCATCTCTACACAACCACCGCTACACCCCAAACTGTTACAGCCCACAGAATACAACAAATTTACCTATCTTCTATTTTACCCAAAAACCCAAATTATATTGGATCTATTATACATAACCCAATATTTTTGTTACCAACTAATGTCATCAGATATGATCCATGAAGGAATCCATTATCATCATTAACATTACCACTGATCGGAGCTCCGACACCACCATATTTGTCGGAAAAACTTTATGGCAAGTATCTCCGGTTAACGGAGAAATAATCAGTAGAGAAACATATAGCAAGACATATTTAATGCCCCCTTTTGTTTTTAGTATGGTGCGTTTTCTCAATCCTTGATGTAATTTTATTGTGGGACGATTGCGGAGATAGAAGTTGCATTTAAGAGCATTAAAAGTGAAAACAAATGTGAGGGTTTGAGACTTTGAGTATTGAATTTCTTTGATGATATATATATATATATATATATATATATATATATATATATAGTGAAAAGTTATTTTGAGAACCTTTTTTTTTGCGAGAACTTTTGAGAACTTTTCAAATCAAGCCCAACCGATGATTATTTTTTACATGAAAATTGTTTTTTGATTGTTTTCTGAAAAACTTATGTGTAATTTTGAAGTTTATAATTGTTTGGAGGCATGTATACCATCCGTTATACAATTATGTGGAGATTTGAATTCTTGATCACATGTGCACAAATATTGCTATGATTACATGTGATCGACTTGCATACATGTGATCATAGCAATATTCGTGCACATGTGATCAAGAATCTAAATCTCCACATAATTGTATAACGGATGATAATCCATGCCTCCAAACAATTATTGTAACACCAACATTTAAAAATAGGGATTTCCAAAAACTTTTGCCTAACGGCGTTAAAAGAAGCGGAATTAACTTTAAAAGTCCAAACCAGTAAAATCTGTTTGGTGTATTCATTAAATGGTGTTACTAGCCATATCATCAAAATAAGTCTAAATGGAAATCCATCGGTTGCCCAACATTAAACAACCGAATACAATAACAATACACGACATTATTATTTAAACATAAGGCAAATGTATAAAGCGAGCAACCACTATGGGTAAACTATAGCCAGCTTCAAGATCATCTACCCATGTCTCACATCTTCTCACATCTACCTGCTCACTATTGTTGGATCTGAGGGCACAACACATTTAAAAGAGCAAGTGTTAGCTAACGAATTAGCTAAGTAAGATAACACATAATTTATAAAACGTTTGTCCATTTAAAACATTATATAGAAGTCATATTAAGTCGTTAAGGCACATATCATCACACTTACATATCATATCATCAACATCATTCATATTAGGATGGGTCATCCTAAATGTGCCTAGTCATCTTTTGCATCATCACATATCACATTTGAACATCTTTATAATTGTGACAAAAGTCACGCATCTCATATAACATATGCATCTTGTTAAGTGTGACATAAGTCGCATCTGACTAGATGAACCACCATTCAGTAGTACATCAATGTCGTTAAGGAATGGCAAGCCAATCCAGGAGTAATCCGTATGTTCAATGACAATGGGGCTGGTAAGACCTCCCGTATTACTCTTCACGTTGTACCATGTTGCAAGGAGCCACCCAAGCAACCACATCAACGCACTTAACCGGGCTAGGGCAAGTATGGGTTAAGTTTAACACTTTCACATCAAATTTACGAGCTCGATTTCACATCACATATAGTTTAGGTGTTTACACAACCTAAACAATCATCACATATACATCTTTTACGTTTGGGCCCTTAAACGTGCATGTGTCATGGCAACTTAATAAGTCTAGTGAACTAGATGAACAAGCCATGTAATCATGCACATTTCACATATCATCATCATACATCACATTTCATAGCATTTCATTTCATATCATCACATCGCATACATTGTTACATCACGTACATCGTCATATAGCATTGCATATCGTATATCATTACAACATTGCATAACATTTATCATCTTAGATCGTACATCATTTCATATCATATCATCTATTAAGCATACATAACATCTCATAGCAATACGTATCATTGGGGTAGCATTTCAGACTTTTTACATCTACATAGCCCATATCACCTCCCGTATAATCCCGAATACCCATAAGCAAACAAGATACCATTTGGGATGTTATTATATGAAAACTATGTTTTTGTTGAACCCTCAGCGTGTTAAAGTAGTGTATCTTACCTGATGACGAGCACAACGATCAATAAGCAACTTTAAAGTGTCTTTCATGTGTTCCCGACTACCTATAATCATTAAATGATTATTAACAATCTAATCACCTTCTTACTTATGATCATAACCAAGCTTTAAATACTTGACCCATGTCAATGCTTGACTCAACAAAGATCCGACCATTAGATTAGAGTTCACTAAACTCGACAAAACTTGACCTTCGCTCACTATATTAACCATCTGAGCACTTTTAGGTTTCATTCATCTTTAAGTGATATTACCATTGGAAAATAGACTCTCCCACGATTTCGTGGATAGCTTATTCGTCAAAAACGGAGTTACGGTTCAAAAGTTATGGTCGTTTAAGAATGTTAACAAAAATCAGTCCCTAACGGGAGTTACGCACCTAACGGGAGTTATGAAAATTTGTAACGGGATTTACCGTGGAGGTGTTATCGCAATTACCCAGCTAACGGGAGTTACACAACCGTAACGGGAGTTACGACGACCAGACGTGAAAAACAACTCCAAAACCTAACCAAACACATCCCAAACGACCCCAAACCTTATGAACGACTCTTGTACCTCAAAATTCATCATTTTAAGATCATAATGATGCAATGAAATCATTGATTAACCCTTAATTGATTTGCATCTCAATAACAAACGTTTTAGGTTACCGAATCGATCAAAACACTTGTTTAAGACATTTATTGATCCTCTCATGACCTAGATCAGTTATGGATCTGATTATATGATATAAATGATATACAATCAATTTTGTTATACCTTTACTACCTGTAGATTACAAGAAGGATGCAAAAGGCTTGATCAAATACACCCGAAATCACACGTTTTGAAGGCTTTTGCAAAGGAATCGAATGGAGAGGAGGAGGAACAGTTTGGAGAGGACAACAACTAATATTTTTGTTTATGATTAGGGCTAAAGGAACCCTAATTAGTTGGACCAACCTTTATAAAGCTTACACTTAAGCCCCTCAACTTTACATCTTCACATCTAAGGCTTAAACGACTTAACGGGAATACTTACTAACACTTTAATCACATTTAATCATCTTAAACACATTAACACATGAATAATTAAGGCTTTAAAACCTTACACATAATGCACATTAATCACACATAAGCATTAAATCTCTTAGAAACTTAACGGACACGTTGTGTTGACTCAACGACTCAAGTCAACCGTTAATTAAAAGTTCGGGATGTTACAATTATAAACTTCAAAATTATACATAAGTTATTCAGAAAGCAATAAAAAAATAATTTTCATGTAAAGAATAATCATTGGTTGGACTTGATTTGAAAAGTTTTCAAAGGTTCTCGCAAAAAAAAGGGTTCTCAAAATAACTTTACCCTATATATATATATATATATATATATATATATAATGAATTGGGTGGTGAAGATGGCGATAAGTCAGTAGGGTCATATAAGTAATTTTTTTCCAAGTCAACAACCATATTTGATTAAATAGATGAGCCAGCGGTGTCACGTAAATATTTTGACCTGTTCAGCCTGTAGCTAATATTACTTAGACATATTTTGTAGGTTGATTAAACCGCATAGACATTTTACGCGATCCTTACATAACATAGACATTTGATTATAGTTAGTTGCATTCACAGGTAATAATCTTTTCAATATATGTCTTAAAACTTTGAAAAATTTTAAACATTACATCATTTATTTTTATTGTTTAATGTACTTATATTATTTATCTTTTCATGAAAAAATTAAACAAATATTATTTATATCTCGTCATCGTTGCTACCACCAATAGCCATTCATATTTCACATCTCGTCGTTGTAATCATAACTATGATTTTTGATATTCATAAATCACAATTGTGCAAATAACCTACTAAAATTTTATAGCTTATGTTATAAGTACTCAATAATATAATTTATAAATTATTTAATATGGTCTCAACTTTTATATTTGAATGACTAAATTATCATCTTATTTTTTCATCTAAATATCTATATATGCAAAATTTAATTAATATATAATATACAATTTACTTTCAATCTTTAAATTTATTATAAATGAATATAGACAACTTAAGACACTTAATACATTTTATTTATAAGCATTAATTGGATAGTTTTATGGTTAGGTATCTTGTATACAATACAATCATAAAAATATACCAATTATACTACATACATCTTACATTTTAGATTGGAAAAAACTATAACTTCTTAATACGGGAAAATTACAATTTTCGTTCTCGAAGTTGGCAAGATTTCAATTCTCATCTATAAAATGAAAAAATAGCAAAAATTTAAAGTCGACAATTATTGTATTTTTTGTCCCCGCACTAACGTCCTTAGATTTCCTCTATTAAATTGAGGGTATTTTTGTCAATTTCTTATCAGCTTTTTTCTTTCTTTATTCTTTTCTTCCTAGCAAAATTAGCAGCCTAAGATCGATGAATATGTATTGGGGGTGGGGGTGGAGGTGGGGGTCGGGACCCCAAATTTGCATTAAAATTAATCAATAAATCAAAGAAAAAAATAAAAGGAAAAATATGTCCTAACTATTAATGAATCAAATATGTATCTAGCATTAAAGTGATGTTTGTTGGTGGCAAGGGAAGGGAGATGATCGGATTTAGTGATGGTGGTGTCAACATTTATGGGATTGTGGAAGTTCCTGCTATTCTAAAGAGAACTGGTGGTGGTGCCTTCGCCCTCCGGTTATATACAGATTTGGTGATGGTGTTTCCGATTAAGGGTTTCGAATGGTGGATGACGGATGGTAGTGGTTGGAGCTCTCATTTTGTCGATGACATCTATTCACCAGGAAAACATCTTTTTTTTTTCCTGATAAATGATAATAATAAGAGATGTAATGATAATTATTAGCATATCTTGTATATATAGATATTGTTAGAGAATTGAGATCAAATGAGGTTTTATATGTGAAAAATACAGTTATTGTTTAGTGGGACGAAAAGAAGAAAGAGAAAAAAAGGTGATAAAAGTTGAAAATACAACTTTAATGAAGAAAATTTAACGATGTTAGTCATGGGAAAAAAATTGCTAAAACTGCTAAATTTAAGATGTTCTTATTATTTTTTTCCCTTTAGAGATAAAAGTTACAAATCATGTCAACTTCAAGGCTGAGAAGTTTAATTTTCCCAAAATATAACGATTAACAAAATCATCATATTAAAATGTAGTAGTAACTAAAGTTAGTAAGTTACGAAGATGTTAAAATAATTATGGGCTTGACTTGTGACCATTTCAGGCCCATCCGCCCATGTTACAGTACTTCATTTTGAGAAGGAATCTCGATGGAATGTGCAATTATGCATTGCAAATTAACCAGGTGTGTATTGCAATCAGTAAACTCTACTATTATCTCTCAGCTGATAGTAAATAATTAGTGATAATGGTAGTGATTTCTGATTCTGAAATAATCCATATCTCATAACTAGTTTATAATAGACTCATGTAAAAATGGACTTTTCAGTTTTCAATAAGTATAAGACATATTGTATTTAAGGTTTTAAATTCTGATCTTGCTTTAAATTTATATTTATTGGTTAATAATGTTAACAAATCAAGGAATGAAAGGTAAAAAGTAAAATGACAACTATTGTGCTATTTAAAAAGTTGTAAGGCGTAATAATCATTTCATTGTATGAGAAAATAAAGTCGCTACTAAATGCTACCGAGATTTACAGTCGTTTAAAGAAGTTTAATTAGTATATTCAGAAAGGAGTTTACTAACTACACCATAATTAGTTGATTATATTTTAATCAATAATGGAATCTATAATAGTTGATCACCATAAGTATGTTAAATTTTATTTAACCGTAGCATGTATAATAACTAGACGGGTGCTTGCGCGATGCGACGGTGACGGTGGTAGCGATGAAGCTGGGGCGACGGCGGCAGTGATGGACGTGATGTGCGGCAGTGACGGTGGTGGTGGCATGGTGGTGAATATAAATTACTTAATGTAAGAGGGTTAACATGGTTCCTTAAGGTTTGGGGTGTCTATGTTATAATTTATTTCATGAGGGTATTATAGATAAATATATGAAGATGTTTAAATTAGTGAATAAAGAAGAGGTATAATATGGTTATTTCAAAATTTTAATTACTTAGGGGAAAAATAGTTTGTTTTATAGAGTAGTATAGATATAGAAGTATAGACAAGTAATGAACTAATTAATTGTCTTTAATCCATAAAGGTTAACTGCAAATGTTTGCGGACTATGAACAAAATTTCGTGGCTTACATTTATCGGGTTCGACTTTTTAAAATAACAAATATCTGGTTGAGGTTTTTTTAGGTGCGACCTCGAATAAAACTTCAAAAAAAATCATATTGTCAAAAGTCACGTGGCAAATTATTTAAGAAATTCCTCTTTGATACTCACCTAAGAAATTTGGTTTTTATTTAGTCTATAAACACACATAAGTTTAAATTTTCAAACAATAGTTTGGTTGCAATTGTCATAGAAAAACGCTAGAATTATCAAACATGCCATTGTTATGTTACCGATTCGTCATTTTCAACAACTTTGTTACGTATTTAATTTCGTAGTAGTATTTGTTTAAGCTTAATTGCTAAAGCAGTGGAACTATGACACGAATCCAAAGATTTTTAAATCATATTATAATGTAGTGTAACTAGGATTATTAAAGTGAAAGTACGAGGTAACCGTGACACGTCTATCGATCCGTCACGTACCTAAATGAAAACCTAGTTCCCACTCATGTCCCATGTTTTTTTTGTTTTGTTTTAATATTTTAAAATATTTTTTTTGGATTCGGTTGTAGATAATAATTAACAAAACTAGAGTGTTACTTATTAAAGGTTTTACTAGTTATACTCGAATGCTATTAAGAAACATATTTTCCTACCTTTATATGATACATCCTTGTGTCCGGATTATTTGATTGATTATTCAAAACTGAGATACAGCATAAAAAAGTCATATTATTGATCGCGCCAAAAGTTATTATAAACAGATAATCTAACTCTTAATATTGCAATGCAATTATAAGCCTCGACTAGCATTTTACTCGCGCAATGCGATGGTGTGGTGGTGGCGGTGGCGGTGGCGGATAATAGTGGTGGCGGCGTTGTGGTTATTATTGTAACAATAATTAATGTAAAAGGGGTAGTATAGTTATTTTAGGAGTTGATGGGTTTGTGTTGTAAATTATTTCATTAAGGGTATTATAAGTATTTTAAGTGAAAATGTTTAAATTAGTGAATAAAAGAGAGATTATCAATTAATTCATTAAGGATAGAATGATTATTATGTATGGGAATATTTTTATGAGAGAGATTGTTGAAAAGTATTAGAAGAAAGATTCTGATAATTTCTATAAAATAGTATGAGATATACATTGCAAGGGACTTAATACAAGAATCATAACATATGTGTCATCATGGATCTAAAAGCTTATGCAACTTCCCTAGTCTTTGAGTAAAATATAATTTTATCTATCTATATTATGTTATACAACATTTATCTTCTTTTAATTTTTTCAATTAAGTCATTAATGTTGGGAAAAAGTGCATTTTTCCACCACTTTGGACATCAATAAATATATAGTCGTGTGACATATATTGCGAACCGTTTAGTAGGTTTTGTAGTCTCTGGCCAAGGCTACGTAACAAACTAAGATGCGTCCAAATTGGGTTAAAGGTGAATGAGATATCGAGTCTCAAAGTTGTGTGTTTGGTGCATAAGTTGGAGTTGGAAAAGCTTTGTCCCACATTGGTGTGGGATATAAACTTTTACTAGTTTATAAGTGGAGGTTTCTAAGCTATGTCAAGATCTTGTGTTGTGTTTTACTCTGACTCCTACCCGCGCGCAGGGGGGGGGGGCAGAAAACGGGTTTCTGGGTCAAAATTCTCTGAACCAACGCGCGACCTGCGGACACGAATGCAGCTCGAAAAAGTGGGGCCCGCGCGGGGCTCCTTTTGTTCTTTTTTAATTCCTTTATCATTATTTAATAATTATATTAAAAAATTTCACTTGAAAGATATATAATATCCACTTAAAATAATTATAATATCATTGATGAAATTAATTTACAAAATCAACTCTTAACTCTTAATACTTATTTCATATAATTACTTTTACATTAATAATCACAATAGTGTCGCTGTCACCACCATCGCCACTACCCGTTGCCATTGATAACACCGCAATCATTACACACCGTATCGCGGACATATAATAGTTAATAAAAGGTATGTATGTGCCATGTGTTTCAACTAGTTAGGAACATCTTACAAATGATTATATATAATTAAAATAAATTTTTGTAATGGTAATTCGTTCACATCGCGGAAAGTAGAATGTCTCTATCTAGTACTACCAAAGTGATATACACGTGTTGATTGTGCCACTAAAATAACCTTTTGGTCATAACCATACCGCGTGTGTCCACTTTTGCCAATACTTGTGCCACAAGGCGAACCGACTAAAATATATCCATCCATGACATGACCTAATAATAAAACTCTAGCTTCTAGAACATCAAATGATTTTTTGCTGGAAAAATCAACTAATCAATATCCACGTTTGCATGGTTTGGTTTGGTTTTATTTTGTTATGACTTAAAGCCAAAGTAAAATCGAATATTTTGTTTGCATGGTTTTTAATTAAAATAATTTTGGATTAAATATCCGTTTTCTTAACAGAAATATTTAAGAGTTATTATAAATATTCGGCAACTAAACTATCTACCAATAAACTTAAATATAATTGAGATGTTCTTGAAACGATACGTGGCGTAATCTTTGACCGACACAAGTTTTTTTAATTTATTTATTTTATTAAATTAACATTTTTAATTGCATATAGATTCAATTTCCTTATTTAAATTATAATTAAACTCTAACTCTTACTTTATACATACAAAACACATTATAACTTTATTTCATCGATCGTTTTCTCATTAATAAAATTGTCTCTTTTTTTCTCAATTCTTCAACTCCTATTACTTATAATAAGTTAATAACATGAAGACTTAAAAAATTTGAGTTTATGATCGGAAATCACAAAGTTATTTGCCGTTATCCACTATGCTTACAAGTTCCAATCTTGATGTGATCGTAAACCTTAAGGTAAATCCAAAACATTAACTAAACAATATTATATTTATCATTACTGTTTATTATAACTTAAATTCGATCATCGGTTTACTTTAATCACAATTTATTTCATACTCACAAATCATGTATGAGACATATTCGAATTATTTATGATACGATCTATATGTCTACCGTACATTATACGAGTATTAGGACTAGTATAATACTCCGTATATATAATGGAACATAAATAATTCATCCTGTCATATATACCATAACCAAACCACTCACTTCGATCAACCATAAATATAAACCGAACCTTCAGTTTGTATGCTAATTATGTTATTTTAAATTTTAACATTTACTTTTTCAAAATGCCCCTGCTATCTATTCTATATTTATCTAAAATAACTATATTACCCTTTTCTCTCCCCTCAAATATCAACCAATCATATTCTTTCTCTCTCCTCCATACATTATTTATTTCTCCAAATCATTTAAAATCTTTTATCTCAAAAACCGTACATCGATAAATTATAAAAATTGCATGAGTGTTCATAAAATTTCGTGCTCTTTAATTAGAGTTGTCATTCGATATACTTTCGACGAATTTTTAAATCTGAGGACAGAGCCCGTACGGCTAAGACATTTGGCTATGACTCTCTTTGACCTATGACCTATCACCCCACCATCTCACCGCTGCAACGCGCGAGTACTTGTTCTCGTGTTATTTTAAATCAGTTATATTAGTTGGTTAATTTGATTTGGTTATCTGGTTAACTCCTTTTTTTCTTTTAAATTACCGCATAAAAAAAAATCTGCTGATTTAAAAACATGACAATTCACATTTAACTAATTTATTTTAAAAAACAAAGTATTTTTTCAAAGACATGACTTAAGGTTGAAGGTGACGATTATCTGGCTCCCGTGTTTAAACTGTAATAAAGAAAATTATGGGGTTTCCATGTTAGTTGTGTAATAAAGAAAGTGGAAAGTTATGAGGATGTTATGTTACAAAGTTAATTTCATATTTATATCTTTTTTATATAACCATTTATTATTATGTTAATTTTTTAATTTATAATAATAAATTAAAATTATGTTTCAATTAAGTTTGTTTTACTTTGCCTAATTAATATTACAATAAATTCAATTAAAATATTAAATGTAAGAATAAAAAAATTTGAAATATATTTAACATCTGTAGTATAAATAGAACCAACCATTGTTGTTAATCTTAACTTAGTCCTAAATAACAGCATGTATTATTAAAAGTTAATTAATGTAAACATGTTATTTGACATGAAATTAATGAATGATATTCACAGATAATATTTGATATGCACAAGAATCATTGTTTATTCTGTTGACAAAGAAAACATATAAATCAGAAATAACTAAAAAGATCATCACAATTCAACAAACACAATAATATAAATCCAGAATCAAAGGTGCTTTCCTACTACAAAACTGAAGGCTGCTTTTTCTAATTCTCGCCTGAAGCAGCCATAAAACAGAGGTTTAAATGAAAATCCTATTCCTATATTTAGTTGCCTTCCAGCAGATTTCGAAGTCTTTCTCGGGCTTCTTCTGTCATGTTGCATCTAAACCTCGGTCTTTGACGACCCACTTCACGCCCTGATGACGATAAGCAAACAACAATGGCAGTAAGATTGTCACATGTGTCACGATGTAAAGCCTGATTAACAAGCTCTCTAGCGCATTGACTAGGGTCATCATATAGTCTCAGCTGACGTCTGACAAGGCCAACCGCTTCTTGATTTGACATCACATCCCAAATCCCATCACACCCGATAATCAAAAACTCGTCATCTTCGGTCAAAACCATTTGCTTCACATCCGGTTTAGCAGTGAGAGGGGATTCAGATCCAATTGGTGATTTCATGTACCAGTCTCCCAGGGCTCGAGTAACTGCCAGTTCGCCGTTGAGGTAGCCATCCTCGATAAAACCACCTAAAGCCTCAACCCTTGTCTTTTCCTCCAAGTAGCTTGGCCTATGATCTTCTGACATTTGTATTGCCAGACCATTCCTACAAAGAACTGCTCGGCAGTCACCAGCATTTGCTATCAATAAATGTTTACCGAGAATCAGAGCAGTTAAAGCTGTAGTCCCGCAATAATCACTGATGCTACATTCATCAGCCAAAGCTTGGTCAGCCAGTAAAAACGCTTTGCAATGAGAATCTATTAACTCCTGTAGGAATAAGTCGTCAATATCTGAAGATTGTGGCAAATCAGAATCCATGAAGAATAACTTCATGGCATGATCTTTAAGAAAGGATGCGGCTTCAGAGCCTCCGTGACCATCAAAAACAGCATAGAATGAACTTGGAAGTGGCCACTGGTAAAGGGCACCCAGCTGCTTAGATAAATCATCAATTCGAATGTGTTCGTCTTCATTAGATCTACGAGGTCCAATGTCTGTATGACTCCCAGACCGAATGCTAGGACTGAACTTTGTTGAAGAAGAATCCACCAAGGTACAGCTCACAGTCTGTAATACACAAAGAAAGATAAAAGGGTTAATCCATAATCAGAAGAAGTTAACTTAATACTAGATGGAGTGCTAGAATATTTAAAATACAACATACTTTTCAACCATACAACCTAATACACCAGTAGTAACCTATTTTAACCCAACAACAGAAACTAACAGAAAAACAGACTTCACATTCAATAAAGTAACAAGCATGTATCCAAGAAAAGAAAGGTACTAAGATAACTGTTTGGGTCATAATTCAGATTACCAGCTTACTTCAGTTGCAATATGAGCCTAGCATAGACAGTTGGACTATACACGACTAGCTAAACCCATGCCCCTCTATATTTTACGCCACCTAATGTTCTCCAAACTTGACTTGCATATGGAATTTATTTCGTAAAGATCAGCAGATCACATAAAAAAAATTCAGTAAGTGAGAGTTATCTGATATCCTAATATGATGAACAAACTAGAGCATAAACCAGAGATAGGTATGACTTAAATAGTCGAACACTTGAACCAAAATCAAGCAACATACTAAACTTTTCTTGTCTAAGATATAGACGTGTTTAATATAAGTATATCCATGCTGCCTTATTTTTCTTCAGGTACTTCTAAATTCCTACTCTTCATATATACAGCATATCTTTCGTAATCTATCACACTAACCTCAATTCAAATCTTGAAAATAATACATCAATCTTAATTGTCACACCCTTATCCTCACAGTATACAGGCTCAACATATAACTGAATATAATATTCACAATCACGGAAAGTTACCTGGCTTTGTTGGGCGAAGGAAGATTAAATACATTAACCATCTAACCTCATGCTTTTATTTATAAATTCTAATCGTGCGCTGTTCCATTAATTGTCAGAACTACAAGCTAACTACCATTTTTGATCAATATGTTCTTAAAATCATTAATAACATTCAATAAAATTTAATTTAACCTCCCTTGCATATACACACAACTAAAATCTAGTACATATCTATATCCCCTGACACACTTTAATAGCCCGCATCGTAAAAAAACCCTAAACAAAACATTAACTATCTGAAAGCCTGATTTTGATGTATTTCCTCTTTCATTCCAAACATTTACTGCACAAAAGGAACTTAATTTTTTTTAAAAAGAATAAAAATTACATCTTTATCATAAATAACTTACTTTCGACCTCAAAAACAAAAACCCCAAAACTTAAAAGGTGCAGAAATATTGGAAATTTAATTCATGAGTAATAATAATTAATATTTAGATCATAATTGGTACTTAGTACTAATCTTAACGAGCTCGAGTAAATTCCAATTTCAACTAACACTAAAAAAAAACCCTAATTTCACAATAAAAAGATGAACTAATAACAAGCAATGAGAAAATTAAAAGTAAAAAAACCCTAATTTAAGGGGGGGAAATAGGGTTAGGAAATAAAATATACCTGATGAGAAAGGAGATCAATAGAAAGGGAAGCGGAATCAGGTGAAACGACGTCGGATTTAGGAACAGAAATATTGAATTGAACAGAACATATAGTCGTAGTGCTTTTTTCACACATAATCTCTACTGCTTCTGCAACCATCTTTTTCTTTCAATTAATTCGAGTTTTTTTTTAAGAGAAGAATGAATTTTGTTTGTAATAATAAAAAAGGATCTGGTAATCGGTTTCAGATATAGAATTGTGTTAGAATTAGGATTATGATTAAAACTTTTATTATGGGATGGATTATGGAAATTGTTTTTTGAGAGAGAATTTTGGCAAGAGTTGGATTGGAAATTGTGTGTGAAGGGGGGTAATTAGGGTTTTTTATACTCTGGTCTTTCAGTCTTTGTTATTAACGCGGGTGCGTGTATTGACTCCCCCCACAATTTTATTTTGTTTTCCATTTATTGTTTTTATTTTTTTATTTATTAACAAATAAATAAATAATACTCGTAATAAATATGATGGATTCTTATGTCATAATTACATGTAGATATTTTGTAAAAGATTTTTTTTTAAGAACATGTTTTGTATAATATCAATTCAATATACAATTGTTAGTATCACTCAAAGTAGACTACATTGTTTCAAATAAATATTTGTCAATTCAATATAAATGTCAACATCAAAGTCGGAATCCTATAACCTATGTGTAAAACTTTAGGTGCATTAGTCAGTTCGTCCTTTTTTTTTTAACCATTAGTCAATATTTGAAATCATTATACAATGATGAAATCTTACAAGTACTTTAAATTACGAGATATAAAGCATGGAGCCTTAACATCCGACTTCATTTGATTTCTTTTGTAAAAGAGTTAGACATTTAATTTGTATACATTTTAATAAAAATATTATTAATAAGTAGAAAAAAACCAACCATAATTAATTTTTTAATAATTAATCTAAATGTCATATGCAAATAATTAATTTTTATGAATTACTTATGGTGGTGAAAGTCAAAACCTATTAGGAAGAAGCCGTTGATTTCACAATAAAGACCATTAAAACGAACCAGTAGGTTTGGTTATTGCTATATACATTTTTATGTTTCTTTAATCTGAACTTAGGTAAGTTTGAACTTAAACATAAACCAATAACAATATATGTGTTTACCATTTGACTACCTTGGATATGTAAATTTTGTTATGCTTTAAACTATTTAGACATATATCGTCGTTATTAAAATCTCATTGTATGAAATCAGATTAACTGCCAAGACAAGCATTTACTTGCTTTTGTGGATCAATTTGATACAACGCATAATTTGTTTAAAGTTAATTAATCTATGGAGCTATTTTGGCAAACATTAAATATTGAAGTCGCTATAGTTAAGGTACTAGATTTTAGCCCCGTGTCCAATACTGAACACGAAACTTACGACATTATTAATATTAGATATTAATACATGTAACTCATAAAAGCTTATAAGTTCAAAGTTGAAGATTTAAGTGGATACCAAGTGTTCAATTCTAATGCCAAGAATGTTAAGATAATAGAAAGAAAATTAATATGATAAAAGAACATTGGAAGGATATACTCTCTTTCATCATTTGAAAGACTTCTTTATAGACCAAATTTGTTGTAGTGTTTTTTGTTTTTTCATCTTTGTCACATATTAACACCTTAAAACCCCTTATTGACTTAACTCGAGATACTGCAATGTACAATTGTTCGTGTATGAAAACCGGGCTTTGTAGATAGAAACCAATTTAAATAACATTGTAAAATTAATTATTCAATTACTATTAAAATCTTAATATATTTGCATTAAATTAAATTTATTTTTAATTAATTAATTATATATATATATGATAGAACATATTATTGGATATGTATTAGTTATTATTTTATTGGATAAATATTAGCTATTATTCTATCAGATATATATTAGTTATTATTGTATTTGTTTATTATATTAAAGTTATCGGGTAAAAAATATAAGTTGGATATATATTAGTTATTATTTTATTGGATAAATATTAGCTATTATTCTATTGGATATATATTAGCTATTATTATGTTTGTTTATTATATTAAAATTATCGGGTTAAAAGTGTAAATTTGTGATGGAAAACAAAAAAGTGTAAATTAAAGTCAAAATTGAAAACAAAAGTCAAAATTAAGAAATCGAGAGCTGTGATTGGTCGATAAATTATTAGAGCAACTGTGCTTTAGTATAATAAAAAATGATACTCTTTCAGAGAGATACGTAAGACTAAGACAAAAACCAAAAAAAGTATTGTATTAATTCATTCATAATTTCATATACATTTTCAGTTTATCCTCTAAAACATTGGATTAGTTTGTCATCAATTTAAATTCCTTTTAAGTTTAAACTGATTTATGTCAGAAGCCGGTTATGAGTAAATATATGATGATGTGTCAAACCCTTTGTTACGTAATTAATGACTAGAAACAAATTACTACTCGTAGTATTTTTAATTTTCTAAAAACTATTTGTGAGTTGACATTCACATCCTTCCAGCCGTTTTACACCAATTCTCCCGTTTATTAGTTTATGACAAATTACACAATTGCCATTCATCATTATAACCGTTGATTAATTAAATCTAATGGCCCTAAATGGTTCCTATGATTCTTACAAAATTAGAGGTTCTCAAAATAAAGACTTTCTCTCTCTCTCTCTCTCTATATATATATATATATATATATATAGGGATTAGGTATAGTAAAACAAATATTAAAGTAAAACAAATAAGACAAGATCTTGACCTTTAGATCATGGTTAAATCGATGCACGAAGATTCACGAAGCCAACTGATGCACGATGATTTTCATGATGCACAGTGATTTCAGTGAAAAGAAACCTATTGTTTTATTTGTTTTACTTTAATACTTGTTTTATTTTACCTAAAACCTATATATATATATATATATATTAAATTGAATTTTATTTTTAATTTCTTTAATTTGAAAATTAACAATCCCCAAATTAAATCATAAACCAAATTCTACAACCAATTTGGTCCTAATTCAAACCATAAAATCAAAAGTCAAAACACCATACTGTAGTATGTTACTTTTAAAAATTCGATTTTAACCTGGTTTGACATTTTTATTTTATTTTGAATTCATATATTGAAGATCAAGATCCCAAACAACTATTGACTAGTTAATCCTCTTGGTTTTATAAGAGTTTACAAGAGTGACTTTCTGTTATCAGCATGCGCGAGTGCGACACATATATACTTGTAGATAATATTTATATTTAGCTATTTTTATTTAAGAATTAATAATAGTTTCACGATGTCAATTGGTACTTTGCCTCATCATCAACCATAGTTGGATGATGACAAAAGCCCCATTATTATTCTAACAAAGTTATTTCAATGCATCTTCAAAAAAGTTCTACTCCTTTCAGGAAGCTACCAGTTTAACAATTATTATGACAAATCATTGATAAGAATCTTCAACTAATTATCCAAGACTTTGAGTGATTCGATAAAAAAAAAAAAAAAAAAACATAGTTCAGGAGAGGCGCAATCTGCCACAAAAATAAAATGATAGCTTATAATTAATTAAAAAGTGAAAATCGAATATGTAGTTGACTTGGATGTAGTTGCACACATATCATTTAAATAATTGATATATTATAAAAATAGCCCTTTTAATTTTTTTGATGACTGCATCAAAAAATGATGCAATTAACTGTATCCACGCTAAGTCCTTAGTTAAATTATTCTAACATTTGTATTGTTGGTCCTTAAAGATATAAACAAATATACGTTTACCAGAAGACAAGAATGTTTTTACAAGAATATAACTATTAATCCGATTTTCAATTTTAAAAAAAACTAGTTTAAACTGTTTTACAAACACAGTCAAGATATATGAATGATGATATATAACGATTTAAGCACAACACACTCGGATCAATATCAGTGGCGGAACCAGAATCGAAAATGACTCGTACCACAATTTTTTTCCACTAGCCTTGTATCGACATAAAGTAACGCTAACAACAATAACGACTAAATTGTTACGAATTTTAGCATTTATTTTAAAGAATTTTTAGCTATTTCTAATGAATTTCAATTCTACTAGTTTTTCTTTATCATTTAGTTGTATAGATACATCTTTCTAAGTTTTATTGATAGAAAATTGTTTCAAAAGTTTAAAGTGGGTTACATTTACCGGTATCCCATGTTTAACTAAACCGTAGCACGAACAAAAAATACATCATTTTTCGAAAAACTTGAGTTATATGAATTTAGCGAACCCGTAGCCCCAGTTAAACCTAATTCCAATGTAGTTCATCCCCTAATCAATATGTAACCTTCAGACCAACTGACATTTTGGTTGTTGGATGGATGAGAGGAAAACATGCATTCGTGCTTAAGTTGTGGTATATTCACGGAGGGTCATACTGTTTTAAAAGTTGTTTCATGCAAAGTAGCCAAATATGAGAAAGCGTGTCTTGATAATCAACACGTATGTAGACCATTTGCATTTGATACATTTGGGTTTCTCGCACCTGAAGCGGTTGAACTACTTAGTAGGGTCCAACGGGTCATGCACACTAACGTTATGATGCCAAGATACATGAATGTAGTTTTTAAACATCTTGGTTTTTCCATACAAAAAGGGGTTAGCGACGTAGCTTATATGCATGTTTGCCTTCTATTCCTATGTAATTTTTTTAAAAGTGGAATGAAATGACAAAATGTTTAATTATTTATTGATTCGAATCAGAGAATTACAAACTAGATGTAGAATAAGAAGTACTGAAATACTCTATTTAAACTAGTTGAATGACAAGTACAATATGATAATAATCTTTTACAATTTTTTTAGTACTAGTATAGGCTAGATATAAATATGTGGTATATAAATCAATTGTTAAATAAAGAAATAAAAGATCAACTAACTTTGTGTTGGAAGATTCGAATGGATGGTAGATACACTCAAACGATAATAATGATAAAAGTACTTGACTTTTGATTGTCGGCCAATACATTTTTATGTATTTGCTTTACGCCTTTACAGTAGTTCAAGTGAACACTATAATATTTGTTGCCAAAGTCAACTACCCATATAAATATAAGAAAAATGATATACTTTCTATATGCAAGTTAAATTACGATTTTAAAAATATTAATGATATATTTTTCTGCCAAATATTTCTGAAAAGGTATATAATTAACAAAATGGTACATTGAAAAGGTTCTTAATATTGAAAACAATTTTAGAGCTTAGAATTGCATTACAATATTACAATTAGTAAAATAGTAACAGAAAATAAATGGCTGAAATGTTTTGAGAATTTGATTGAGAAATAAAGGTATAATTGGAGGTTAGGATTTAGAGACCACAAAAAGTTGACAACCCACATATATATCATAAGCTTAAGTTAAGTGAATACAAATCTAACACGACTAAGCTTTGTTAACCATCTGCGTCAGTCTTCATCTCAGATTGAAGTTCCATTTAGACCTTATAATAATACTCAATTTGATAAGAAACTAGAAATATGTTGTGTATAAATTTGGGGGGATGCTTTATATCTATAAAGCTTGGACCATGTCTGAATCAGGAGTCAACTGGTCTTTAGTGGTTGGGACCACCTATGTTCTAATGCGAAACTATAACACCTGCTAAGGATCACTGTAGCTTAAAACCGACGCCTTGAAGAACCACTCATTTCTGGGACAAGCTCACAATGGTTTAGGGACTAGGCCACTTTTTCACCTCTAGTGATCAAATAAAAGTTGCGCAAACGAAGCAAAACGTAAAGATCACCTATGATGAAACCAAGGGAGTTGAGCCAAGCTCGAGCAGTTAGAATTTGTGGCTATTAACAACAAAGGTGATATGAAACATGAAAACTGACACGAGTCAACATGATTGTTAGATGTACTACCGCTCATGCGTAATGCACAACATAAAAATGAATACAACAACACGTTATTTAACAGCAATGACATAATGAAATTGTCATATTGAAATGCTACAACAAAATTGTACACAATGTGTGTTTACATAAGTCAATCACAGCAGTCAGGCTTGTGTTCGTTCTGTAACTTCTCCCACAAACACAAAACCATTCTCGGATTCTGGTAATGGGCAAGTATGTAATTCGGCTCACACCCTGCGTTGTGAAACCGTTCATCATTATGGTACTGGACTTCACGAACATGTTTCTTGAACTGTTCGATCCAAATACCCATAGCGACATCCTCTAGTTTGAAAAGCTGAAGACGAGAGGGGTAGTTTAGTCAATATCACACCTTGATCCATGCAATGCGTATCACTTTCACTAATTACAAGAGTCCACTATGGCACTATGTATGTTTGACACTTTCATATTATAGATATATTTCATATTACCAAATTGTTCAAAGCTATAGAAATCAGAAAATCTCACCTTCAGGTTTCTTTCATGGTGGCCTCGGACGATAAACTTAGCTATATCTCTGGAAATCACGTAGCCTGGACCGTGTGCCCATGGTGGGTATGAATCATGTGGCCATTCCTGCCCAAACAACACATCTATAAAATATATATATGAAAAAATGTACTCGTAAGGACATCCATACAACATAGGAATAATACCTCAGTACTAATATACCATTTGTTATCTTTGTCCCTTTGTGGTTTAGAATCAAGGGATACCATACCATACAAAAGCCCGTCGGGATTCTTTGTCTTGAGACTAGCAAGAATTTCATCCACTCTCACAAAAGCATCATCGTCCGTCTTCATTATGTATTTTGCCGGCAAGATTTTCGTCTGCAACATTACCAGAATAAGGGAGTGAGAAAATGATTCAAGGAATGTCCAAAAAAAACATAATTTTTTTTCTATGCATATCCAGTGGACCACATAGGTCCATCCTACAGGTTTGAGTCACGAAAGAAGCCATTTTATCAACGGCAAGGAAAGGACCCCCTCCCCCCAAAGTCATGCAAACCCGACTTTCCTCTTGGTAGCCAATAGAGATATTTTAAGGTTGTAGTAAGAAACTGAAAAATAACTGCTATCTGCAGAAAATTAATTCATAAATCCCCCCCCCCCCCCCCCCCCCCCATTTCACTTTTTTTTCTTCTGGTTCCACTTTTGGTGTACAAAATTACATACCCCCATAATGCAAATTGCTATTGTTTTTAAAGTCAGCAGACTGTAATAATCAACAAAGGGCATCAACTGAACATCTTGATAAGCTTGAGCTTCTCTCCACAACTCAAAATTGACTTGCTTGTTCTTGTGCTGCAATAGAAAATTTCACACGGGAAAGGATCAGAAGTTAAAGATTATCCATTGGATTCTTTGGTATACACTTGATAAATAAAATGGAAGTATTTTCGACAATTATCTTTAACTCCAAGGTGAAGAAAGCTCAAATGCTAGTCGATCTGTGATATGATCCCAAACCGGCCAAGTATGGGATTGGTTGGTGGTTTATAAGCCTAGGTGTCCCCTCCTCCTTTGAGCTAGCTTTTGGGAGTGAGTTCTACACTTAGCTTATGGCATGATGCGAGCCTATTATGGGATGGGTTCGTATCAATCCGATTGCAGATTAAAGTTGATATTAATTTTATATTTATTTTCAGGAATATTCAACAACCATATTAGTAAGTACAGATAGTATAAATAGAGAAAAGAACAGGTGTCGAGATGTAAAGATACACTTCTTTCATTTCCAGAAAAAGGCATCACTATCCATTAAACTATCCAAATTTCCTTCTTGATAAGCTTTTGATCCATTAGTAAAGTAATGCTTACATGATTTTGGTAAGGGATCATAATAATTGTAACTTTGTAAAAAAATAAAATGTACATTTAAGAAAAGCAAAGAAAACTGAACTAACTACACTGAAGGAAGATACGATTCTTCTTTAATGCCGGCATTTATAAGTTTTTTAACAATTTCTACACACACTTATTAAAGAGGGGATTCTCTTTTATCTCTGACGTGTAGATAGGTTAGAATGTAAAATAAGACACACATTAGCTTGTAAGGAAACGGCTCAAATGGTTTCGACATTTAGAAAGAAAATGTACATAAGTATGTTGTAATATATGATTACGACCAGTAGACATGAAATTGTATCACTTACAAGACCGATGAAAAAACGAACAGCAACCACCCCAGCACGAACAGCCTCATATTTCATCCAAGATCTCCTCAACGCCATACGGCGCTCAAAATTATTTCCCGAAGAGAAAACCCCAATCAATAGTACAAGCCTCTTGCTTTTGTTAGGTATCACTGGAGCTTTAAGGTCATCAAGATCCATAGTCATGTCAAGATCTTCAGACACAGGTAAGCCTTTAGCCAATGCAGATATGATATGCAAACCACCTTTCATTCTAATCCTGCTTACCAACCATGGTTCAAGTTTCTGCATAAGTAGAAAAGGGGTTGAAATTAGATATAACACTCTCACAAGGTGTTTGTATGTGAATGATGAAAATGGTTACTTAATTTTGATTTTTGAATAACCAGCATTGGGACATGTGAAAATGGGATGTGATGACTCCTAATACGCATTCTACAAATGCAGTTTTCCACAAAACTCCCATTTACCTGACAAGCTTATTGCTTAGTGGGAATGAATTTGGAAAACTCAATCCGCAATTTAGAAATGCAGAACTGATTTAGATGAATGTTCATTTTAGGAATGTGGTTTACCTATTTCTACAACATCAAAAAAGATTCAAAACCCATCTTCATACACAAATCTGAATAAAACACCATTTGACAAAATTTGCAACCTGTGGTTACTGATGCAGATTATGGAATGAATATAGAAATTTAATTTGTGTTAGCAGGAGTGTCACATAAGTTACTATATGGTCCGATTCCCGTGCTACATGCAGCGAACCTTTTCAGAGATCTATCACGTATGTAACACCAATCATATAACAAAACAGTAAATCTAATCTAAAAACAATCTGAAAATAAGAAAATTAGTTACAGTTTGAAAGTCATCATACCTTACCTCTCTATACGTGAAAGAAGTTTCATGCCTTCCATTTATAGTGGCGTGAAAGCCCTCTTCACCTACCCAAATCGTGGCAGCAAACAAACTGCCATCCAAAAAAGGGAAGTTGGAACTCACATGATTATGGTCATTTAAATCTGAACCATTGGTTGATTTGTTAGCACTAAGATGTTTAGATTTTGAGCTTTCTTCCATTGAACTTCTGGTAAGTTCCACGTTACACTTTACAAGCCCATCAACTGAAATACAAGAATGGAGTTTACTACAAGTGTATGAATAAAATTTTAACTAACCAAAAAACCATATTGAAGCAAGTTCAAGTAGAAGGTAGCAGATAAAGTATCAAACATTCCCAAAAGAAGTAAGGAACAAAGAAAGTGACGTCACACAAAATTTCACGAGGTATACAAGAAGTAGTGGTGGCAAAACTTATTAATGGGTTGATTCGTGTGATGTTACTACTAGCAGGTGAAACAAAAATAGCTAATAAGATGCGGCCGAAGTCTTATTTTTAATGTGTGAATCCCTTTAACAAATTAGACACTATTGATATAATAAAACATCTATAATTACATTCAATACATTTCTTATAAGAGGTTAAGAAGTTTGGAGTTTTTGGGTCAACCTGACCCATTAGGAAATTCTGGTCAGTAAATAAATTACCCTTACCCAGTTTGTCTGTCCCAACCGTTTTGCCACATGTAACCAGAACTGGTAGCATCAATAAGTAGTAGTTAGGAGAACGAGCAACATAATTTAACTCGATAAGATGTTGAAAAAGAAGTAATGCTGTAGGGGAAGGGACAGTAAGAAAGAACATAAACCCTCTAACCACATTTCATGATATCGAATACCTAGTGCGTTGTTTGGAGACCCATGATTGGGACATCTTTCCTCTTTACCCCATCCAGATCCATCGGTCCATGCATTTTGAACAATAACTGGCTCTTTTGTGAAGTTATCTCTTGGTAAAACCACATTGTACTGCAAAATCACGGGTGGGTCAGGATCATCTTTCCCTTCTGACCCCACAAATTCGATCCCAAACCCATCTTGATTCCCATCAGGAATAGCAATGATCGTAATGGAAGAATCTCCAACTAGGCCACAAGGTATCTCAAGAATAACTGAGCCATTGGTAGAAAACAAAGTACTACTATTAACTGCACTAACCGAATAACTACAATTTCTTTCATCTTTATGAACAAACTTAGAGGCTCGTTTTTCATCAATTTCGGACTTTAATTCTTTCCATGCAACAGCTGCTTCTTTAATTCCTTGAGCTGTTTCCGGTAAAGAATCTGATCTAGAGAGTAGAAGCCGCATTTGCCCCCATGCCAAAAACGGCTTTCCTTCCTCTTCTTTAGGCAAGTGAGTCGAGTTAAATAAATAATTAAGTCCGTCAACATTAACTAGGTGCGGTCTTCTAAAAGAAGTTTGTAACTTTTCATCTCTTGTTTGTATGGAGCTGTTAAGATTGGTGATTTTTTCATTTGGGTGAAAGAATTCATATGTAGATTGCTTTTGTGGTTGCTTTTGAATAAAGCTATAACTAACAAGTAATATACAAGCAAGTCCTATGATTAATACACCCCCGGTCCACTTCTTCATAGTTCATTAATTCCCTATTTGCTTCGAAGTTTCATAAATCAGATTTCTAAAAATGTAACATACTAATATGGCTGAATGTATCTCACTATCTTGAATCACTTGAAATGTAAGGTTCCTGTAACAAAAAGATTGCTTGAAGTTCAAAACAAAAGATCATATATAATATAGTTCAAATATGTGATGTTAAAAATGAAATTCAGAGAATTTGTACTTGGCGAAGGTAAAACTATAGGTATTGACAGAAAACGGGTAAACGGAGGAGGTTATCTCTATTCATGTTACTCAGGAAGGGTGATTTTTTTTTTTTTACTCGGATGTACACGGCCTATCTGGAATATCCCCTTGACCGTTTCCTAACCTTATGTCTGCCATCCCCAAGGTGTTTTCTAGGGAGGTGACCTCTGCGAGGACATTAGGACGCCTAATCACTAGACCACATTGGTGGTGATTCAACTATGACAAAAAAAAACTCCAACTCAATGCAAGTATTTTGATTATTAGTGAAATGCCTAAAATTCTCACAAACTAAAACGAAAGATTATGATTTTCGTAGACCTAACTTGCATATGAATATAACTTAAATGCCTAAAATAACAAAAATACACTACAAAGGTATACTAGTTAAGGAGAATCATAAGTGGGAAGAAGAAGTATCATCTTCAATGGTTGATAACTCAATTCTAAATATTCCAAAAAAGGTACAAATTAAAGAAAAAGAAGCCCATTTTACACAGCATTTATATGATATAGGATCCAAAAGGGTTATCAAAAAGAGACACAAAAACATACAAGAAGTGATCAAGATGCAAACTTTATGGTGTTCAAGATTCTTATATAAAGGAAACTTGAAAAGGGGCTTTCTAAAATGAAAAGGGAATAAGTGAAATTTGTGAAGGAAAATAAAAAATGGTAACCTTGGATCTGGGGTTTGAGGGTGAAAGTGAGTAGCTTCAAATGAATCTTTGGATAATTTAGAAAGTAGATGTCAGCTTCGTGTTGCTACTACTTGCTTCTACTTCAAGTGTTCAACTGTCTCTCTTTTGTTTGTGTTTGAACAGGGTCATATAGTCTTATACATCTATCCTTTGTCTCTACTTTTCTTGCCAAATCTATAAAAGGTTTATTTTTGGGTCTTTTATTTGTACTTCTTTTTGAATTTTTTTTTTTATAATATAATACAGAGTAATCAGTGTATAATTAATAATTTAGGGAAAATGATCTATACTACATGATTTTACCTATCTTAAATATTTGTCATGTTAAAAAAAGTTACAAATGAAACATTTGAACTTGATAAACATACATAACCCTTTCTGAATTTTACATAATCTCAACCTGAAATACACATATTTTACTTAAGATAGGTATTGCATGTTTTATTTATGCTTTCTCCAATTATTTATCCCATAACACATAACTATTTATTATACATTGAAAATATATATATATATATATATATACAAGAATAAAAGATAAAAATAAATACCCACTTTAAATGTCTTTCCGTAAGGGGGTTTATTATGAAAGATAAACATTTTAAAACAGGGACAATACTAAAAAAAATATTAAGAGGATGCAAAATTAAAAAAATTCCTAGAAAACAAATTTAAAGAGGGCAAAATTTAGATATATATATAGAAAAAAACTTTAAAATCATTAGTAAAAATTTGGTTCACAAAAAAAACTAAAAACCAAACTGTCACCTTAGGTAGATTAGGGAGAGTAATAAGGAAGTTTGTTGTGGCGAATTTTGACAATTTCGTAGTCATAGTTTATGTTCGGAACAACAAATGTACAAATACATTTAGCGTAACTTCTATATTTACACAAATACAAATTATTATATTTTTGTCTAAATTTAGATCAGTTCACCTGAACACGATCAAAAGAAACTTTCTTTTAATTTCCTTTCTACAACCATTTGGTGAGTTCGATTTCTGATTTATAATAATTACTATTCGATCTGTTTTTTGCATCTAAATAGTAACATTTCTTACAATAGGTGTGAGATCATAAGCTTTATATCGTTTTCATTTAAAATAACTGATACGACATATAAGCGATATGATATTGATACCAAGATTATTTGTGGTTAATGTGATTTTTCAGTTAACCTGGAACGAAGATGTCCAAGATAATTGTTGCATCCATAGCAGCTACTGCATTTGGGTTCACAATGGACCATATCATTTCAAGTAATAAGCTATTTGGAGGTATGTGATCCATATTGTAAATTCTACTTATATACATTGCATCATTTAATTTAATAATACATGTAAATTTCATTTTATATATGGAATGACAGAAAATGGATCATATAGATTCAACACTTGTTCGTAATATTTTGGAAAGTTTTATGTTTCTACTTGTTTAAGTTTCTATTTATAGATTATCGATAAATTAAATCATAACAATGGTTATGAGTTTAGTAAGGCAAAACACTCATCATATTGTAATCTTCTAAGATTCAATTCATCTTTGGTCTAATATTGTTCTAGGGTCGATTGTTATTACTGTAAATTTATAATTAGTTTTGATCGGCATTGTCATGTTAGTGCGATGTGATTTCAGCATGTCGTTTGTTCCAGTTATATATGTATAATTGCATATATAACTGGATAGCAAAAATATGAATTGAATAGCAAAAATCTGCATATTCTGAATATATATTCTGAATATATGTATAGGTACAACTCCAAAAACAATGAGCAAGGAATGGGCAGAGGAAACAGAGAGGATGAAAAATGCATGGCCTCGGGTGGCTGGACCTCCAGTCGTTTTAAACCCTATCACTCGTCAGAATTTCATCGTTAAGTCTCGTGATTGATTAATTGTTGAACCTACTTTATCTAATTTCAAATAATTATGGCTAATGCAACGTTAGCGGCCTATATGTACGTGCGAATGAAAATAAAATCAAAGCTTCATGTAATTAAAATCTTGATTATCAAAGTTTAATTGACGATTCAGTATGTTAATTTGTGTTTGCTATCTTACTTTTATATAAAAGTGTTATGGCGTCATTGTGAGCCATAGTTTATGTTAAGGAGCTTACTCATATTTCATATTCAGAGCATTTTTCTCTAGCTTATGCGGGACCCGTCTAGGCATGGGCAAAGTGGGGTGATCGTCCGTGTTCACTGAATTATATGTAGATGTTTGTATGTAATTAACTAACGAACTAAGTTTCTAATTAAGTTTATTGAACGATACATTATTTGTAAATTGTTGTTTTTTTTAAAAAAAAAATTTTTGACCGTTTCTTGAGACCAAACAAAAGTACTTACACCGTTACTTTTTATTGGAAGCAAACAAAGGTGTAAGAAAAGTCAAGTCAATTTAATTGATGGAAACAATTAATTGCAAATTATATAATCTACAACTACACAAACAAAATTGATGAGGAAATGGGCGGATGAAGTTGAATGAATTGAAACAAAGTTAAGCTCACTCTCCTAAATTACAACGGCCAAAGTTGGTCTTCTCAAGGAGGTTTATGAGTTTCTTTGTTTAGGTTTTAAGAACGATATATAATGTACTATGTTATCATGCATATAGATCATAGCATACGGTTGATTTGTTAACTTCTTAGGTCGTAACCAAAACATGATGAAGATATAAATTTGGAGAAAATATATTTCTAATTGATATGGAAAATGAGTATAGAATGAACTACTACATGTGCTTACTACATATGTTGTATATATGTTTTTGGTAAAATAAAACAAGTATTAAAGTAAAATACGTAAAACAATATATTTTTTTCCACTGAAAATCACCGTGTATCATGAAAATCATCGTGCATCAATTGTTCCGTGAATCTTCGTGCATCAATTTAATCATGATCTAAGGGTCAAGATCTTATTTTATTTGTTTTACTTAAATACTTGTTTTACAATACTCAATCCCGTTGTATATATACTATATACGCCTCTAATTAACTTATCTAACTAACTACAAGTCTACAACTTAATTAACTCCATAATTTATCTAATAATTACAATACGAACCTTAGACAAATATATTCTTCAAAACAGGATCAAGACCATTTTTTAGCACTACCAACAAATTCCAACAAAATCTTTCAACTAAAGCAATGAGATGTTTAAATGGAATTCTTTTAGTTCTAAGAAATCAGAAGGAATAACAAATGGTGCAAAACTACAAATATAGCTTTATTTTTTTCTCTTATAATTGTTTTAGCTATTTATCTTCATCAACAACGAATTAAAAAAAAAAGATGTTAGTAAGAAAATAAAATTGTTACATATTATGTAAACGTTCATCATTCTCATGTAATAGAAATTTACATGATAGACTTGATCAGTTTTCATTACAAAATAGTTAAAAGAAACTCTTATAATCTTTTCAATTTTATTTATATACAAATATAATACCAATAATTTGATTTCAAACAAATATATAATTACAGAATTTCCTATTAAAACCATGACCACTAATATCATCTACTCCTATCCATATCCTTGATAATGATGAAGATTAGAGATTAATAGCTTTACACCCATTTGAATGTAGTAAAAATCAATTGATTTAGAAAAAGATGTCAAAAATTTTAAGTATAATAGATTATATTTTACCATTGGTCTCTTACTAACAAAATGTCGTTGTAGTATAGTGGTAAGTATTCCCGCCTGTCACGCGGGTGACCCGGGTTCGATCCCCGGCAGCGGCGTTTTTTTTTAATTTTTGAGAGTCTTAACATGGAGGATCGGCAATAATCGAACCCCAATAATCGACAGATTACTACTTAATAAAATTTGTTTCCATTAAAAAATGTTTAGCCTCTAGAAGAGAATCATGCACATACAAGTCGGTCACCACCACTTCGTAACTTCCTATATGCTTTGCATCTACGCGTAGTTATTTAATGTCGAATCGTCTATTTTTCAAAGTGGATGACTGCCTGCCTAGACAACAGTTTACTTTTAAACCTTAACAATTGTAGAATCTTCTATCTTTAGTCCTTTTGTTATCTACCTTACAACAAAGGTATGATTTTTCCCTGTTTTATATACTACGAGAGCAAGTACCCGTGCGTTGTGACGGTGAGATGGTGGGGTGATACCTAGGTCATAGAGTATGATAGGTTATAAGAGTTGATATGTCATAGAGTATGATAGTCAAATGTCTTAGCCGTACGGGCTCCGCCATCGGATTTAAAAATTTGTCGAAAGTATATCGAATGACATCTCTAATGAAAGAGCATGAAATTTTAAGAACACCCATACAATTTTTATAATTTATCGATGTACGGTTTTTAAGGTAAAAGATTTTGAATGAATTGGAGGAATAAATGATTTATGGATGAGAGAGAAAAAAGATGATTGGTTAAGATTTGAAAAGAGAGAAAGAATATTATAGTTATTTTAGATAAATATAGAATAAATAAGAGGGGCATTTTGGGGAAGTACTTAAAATCAATATTGAAAATTTCAAGTTCAATGTTAAAAATCTAAGGAAAATCTGCTTTATAATATAGTATAGATACATCCTTTCGGACTTGTTCACAAATCAATTTACAAATCCCGTTTAATATGATCACTAAAAAAGTATTTGCGTGTTGTGACAATTGGTGTTGGTGGCTTGTAGGTTATTGATGTAAAAAGAGTAATGTAGTTATATTACTCGTAGTTTTTAAGTGTATATGTTGTAAATTAATTTCATTAAAAGTATTATAAGTATTTTAAGTATATATTATAGGTATTTTAGTTGGAGATGCCTAAAATAATACTTCGTAAATAAAAAGGAGAGACTTTTTGAGTTTATCAACTAGTTAGTTGGAAAAAAAAACAAAAAAAATGAAGGACCAGATCTGCAATTAACTTGAGAGCAAATATTCGAAATAGAAAAGAAATTAGACGGTGCATAAACGTCCGTCAGTCACCGGGATCTCAAATCTCATAAATACAATCAACGCTCTCCCTGCATCACACACACACACACACTCCCGATATATAAATATCTGACGCGCTCTTTCTCTCGTTTGCTAACTGATTTGGTCGGTGGTCGATAGGTTTCTTCATTTACAACCGATCTCCGTCGCTCTCTTCAACCGTCAACCGATCGTTAGTCTTCTTTCTTTCTCCCTATATGATATATTAACTATGTCTTCATAAGCGTTTGTTGAATAGTGAAAACCTAATTTCAAATCATTGTATATATATGAGATCGGATCTGTTAATTATTGAATTATTTAATTTTCGCTGCTAATATCTTTATTGTATGTATATGATCTATATATATACGTGTGTGTATGTAAATAATAATGATTGTTATTGATTCGTATTTGTGGTGTTTGATTCAATAGAGCTGCTCAAGTTACATGATTCAATCGACTTGTTTTGTATTTCATCAGTTTTTGATGTTCAAATGAGGGCCGTGGTGCTAAAAAATATCAACTTTTCAAAGTTTAAAAAAGTGGATCTTTATTTTTTGTGTTTACTACTTGTATGCTAAGTATTGTAATCTGCTTAGTTTTTTTTATAGCAAGTAGTTTGATGTTGATTGATGAGCATACCATATAGCCATATAGGTCATTTTTACAGTTTTAGTTTTGAGAACATATATAGATAAGTTATATATATACACACACAATATATACAGATCAACCAAAGCTGTCCATTTATATTGTATATAGTGTAATCAGACTCTCACGTTCTTGGAGTTAGAGCTTTTGGATATTTTCTTGTTTTTTTTCATTTTGAAATGAATCATCTGACTGGTTAAATGACTCCATCTTTATAATATATTGTTTGTTTATTTGCCAGGTATTAAGATGGGTTTGTCGTTTACCAAGCTTTTTAGCCGTTTGTTTGCTAAGAGAGAGATGCGTATTTTGATGGTTGGTCTCGATGCAGCTGGTAAAACAACAATCTTGTACAAGCTCAAGTTGGGAGAGATTGTAACCACAATTCCAACTATTGGTATGTCAATGCTTCTATAATTAAACTGTAAATAAACTTTCATGTAAAACCTGCTTGATTTAGATCGGGAAAATCGTGTGGTTTTATGAAACCATGTCCTATGGTTCGAATCCATAGTCTATCCTAATTTCTGAACTTTTAACTTTCTTTGCATGATGTTTTTCCTGTCATGGAAATGTCACTCTTTATACACACAATGGAAAAGAAGTAGTAAAGCCTGTAAATCTTGCTTGATCAAATATCTTTAGGGGGTGTTTGGTTCGTGGAATTCATTGGAATTCATAGGAATTGGAATGTGAATTCCATCCTTGATCCCGTTTGGTTGAGAAAAATGATGGAATTGGAATTTACAACATTCCATCAAATTCCTTAAAACAAAGAATTTGTAATTCCTTCAATACAGTGATGGAATGTCTTTAAGTCCCATGGAATTCAACTATTTGACCAAAAAGCCCTTCTCTATAATGAAACATTACAACAATTTTCTAGCCTGATTCCTTCTTTTTTTCTCCATATTAATGAAAGGAAGTAACAATAGCTTACCGGAATAACAGTAGCCACCACTATCGCTGCTTTAATAATAGCCACCACCGTTGTCGCTTACCGGAGGAACAGTAGCCACCGTCGCTGCTTACCGGAGAAACAGTAGCCACCACCGCCCGTTGGTTACCGGAGTAACAACCACCACTGTTGATGCTCACCAGAGAACAACTACCGCCGACGCAGACTGTTTATTGTTTGAGTATGTTAGATCGTGATGAATAAAGTCGCTTGAGAAATTGATAAGGGGTATCGAACATGGAGTTGTGTGGTGCTGAATAAAGGGTCGGAGAAGATAATTATTTTTTGGTGAACACAGAACATGGTGTTGTCCTGCTGTGTGTGGTTATGCTTCGTTATCTATCATCTATGTGTATATATATTTATTATTATTATTACTATTAAAATTATTATTTATTATTATTATTTAGATGAAGAGTTAACATCTTATTGAATAAAAAACATAAAAATGTAACAAAAGGGCAATTTTGTCATTTGATATAATTTATATTCGAATTTCTTTAACAGAATTCCATTGAATTCTGTCAACCAAACACTACACAAATATTAAAACTTTCAGATTCCAATTCCTTCAAATTCCAATTCCTTTAGCAAATTCCAATTCCTTCAAAAACATTCTGCGAATCAAACTGCCCCTTAGACTAAGGACTTGTCATGTTTTCTTATTTCGTACCCATAAACTATTGACTTGCAGAGCCCCAGGCCCCCAGCTTTCTTGTCTTGTACTGTAAAACCATCGATGTGCCAGTTTACTAAACGGAACATGCTTCTGGTACTTTATCTAGGGCTTCTCTCTTTGAAATAATATTGATGATGATGTCGTACTTATTATAATTGTATGCAATCTAAAGATCTCCAGTGCGAGATAATTTACACTCAAAAATTTTATATTCCATCAGCATGGAATCTTAGAATTGTTTTAGGTGGTAACAGCATTGTGTGTAGCAGATTTATAAAGTCTAACAATTTTGCATCTCAAACACTATAATATAACATTATGTTTCTTTTTAATAATGCCTGTTTAATTTCTTCTTTTTATAATAATTTGAGTATTAATGAATGGCAGGCTTTAATGTCGAGACTGTTGAGTACAAGAACATCAGCTTTACTGTTTGGGATGTTGGGGGTCAAGACAAGGTAAGATCATCATTTATAAGGACAATTATACTCGCATCCAGTAACGGAAAAGCATCTTTATATTTCAATCATGCGAGTCATTACACATCTCATAAACCCTGTTTTTATATTATATTATGTCGAAACAAGGTCTTGGCAAAATGCTGTATTTACAGCGCTTGTATGTTCTGTGAATGATGGAATATTATCTACCAACATTACCACTTATTCAGAAAATTATCATATAAATCTGAAATTGATTAGTTTTTATGGTTTTCAGATCCGACCATTGTGGAGACACTACTTTCAAAACACACAAGGGCTTATCTTTGTGGTTGATAGCAACGATCGTGATCGTGTGGTGGAGGCTAGAGACGAGCTGCACCGGATGCTTAATGAGGTATTGTTTCTATCAGCGTCTTAATGATATCTATATTTGTAGACGGAGATAAAGTTTTAGTTGGACCTCGTCGTTTCTAATTAGTTTATGGGTGTTATAGGATGAACTAAGAGATGCAGTGCTACTTGTGTTTGCCAACAAGCAAGATCTTCCGAATGCGATGAATGCTGCTGAAATCACCGATAAGCTTGGCCTTCATTCTCTCCGACAACGACACTGGTAATTTACATATTAAAAACCTACGTACATGAACCTACACAAGGCCCATGAATATCTGTTATAATAAAAGTTCTATTTGACAGGTACATCCAGAGCACATGTGCCACCTCTGGGGAAGGTCTATACGAGGGACTGGATTGGCTTTCCAACAATATCGCAAACAAGGTAACTTGTTAATATAATAAATTATGATACTTTATGTTTTGATTTACATATTGAATCTGTATGCACTTTGTGCTCTCATATTATGTGCTGTCCCAATTGTTTTTGTATGCTTAGCAGAAGGAAATATAAATCATGATCATTATCTGATGTAGCTTTTTTTCTATGAATCAGGCATAAGCAGGAGTTGGATCATCCCTACTGTTAGTTTGTTTCGAGTTGAGACTTTTTTTTTTCCTATGTTATGTTGGGAATGAATATATGTTGACTTCTGTTTAGTATTCGACAGTGTACAATGAATGATTGAATGTTCTTTGGGATTCTGTAATTGAAATTGCCCTTAAGGCTGGCTGTGTAATTGTATTGTCATTTTGTTCTTGTGTTCCTTGTATACGTGTTTCGTGCCGCTTTGCATCATACAAATATGCAACTTTTGAGCATCATGAAAAATGGAAGTAATCGGTTGAAAAATCCAAATGCTTGGATTTAGAAGGAATTTTTCTACTACAAAGAGCAACATATTGCTCAAAAAGGGGTTAAAAATGTATCGATTTTAAGCATGGTCTTGTTGAGGGTTCTGGTCCTTTAAGACGAGACAGATGTCCTTAACTCCTTAATATGTGGAACGCTATGCTAGGTTTTTGTCATTTGTATTTAGATGTTGGGGTAACAATGTGAATACTTTCCTACTAATTTTGTGTTAGTGATATTCTCGATTAATACATTTATCAAGATTGGTTAATCGGTCGTTCACTTTTGTTATTGTAAAGTTTATTGTATATAATAAGTTATTTATATCTTTGGGGTTTGCTAAATACAACCCTTAGGGCTGTGTTTAAGGTGCATAAATTATTTGTATATTTACCTGAAAATCATGGGGCGGACTTTTAATATGGAAGGTACAAGTTTTTTTTATGCACGTTAAAAGGGCTGTATTTAGCATTTCCCTATATCTTTATCTCTACTACATTTATAAAACATTTATTTCCTCTAAATTTTTTCAACTTTCAACCACTAATTTTTATATCTTTTCTCAAATTTCAACCACTCATTCTTTTCACTCTTTTCCATAAATCATTTTATTCATCTAAATGCATTCAAAAACCTTTATCTCAAAAATCATAAATTATAAAAGTTATATGGTTGTTCTTAAAACTTCATGCTCTTTCATTAGAGAGATCATTCGATAGACTTTCAACGAATTTTTAAATCTGAGGACGGAGCCAGTATGGCTAAGACATTTGACTATCATACTCTATGACATATCAACTCCTATGAGCTATCGCACTTTATGACATATCACATTCTATGACCTAGCTATCGCCACACCATCTCATCGCCGCAACACGTGAATACTTACTCTCGTATAGAATAAAACGATTGAATATTGCTAAGAATTAATATTCCTGAATAATAGTTCTAATAAAAAAAGATTAATATTAGTAGATTAAAAAGTTGCTTAGTTTGAATATTATATAATTGAACACTATAGATTAGATGAAGTTATCATTAATTGGGAAGGATCCTCAATGTTGGTGTGCTAGCCAGCTAAAACTAAGCCTTTGTGCTGTTTGGAAGGGTGCAATGTCGGGTAAATACTTATACAAAGTATTTTTGACTATATTATGCTTGACGTAACTAAGATATCCCGTGATTTTTTATGAGGATTTTGTTGCCACATTTAAGATGTTGAATTTATAATATGAGTATAAAAGGAAAAAGGTGACACCACTGACCAGTATGCAGTAGCCCACCTAGGTCAAAAGGCACGTATTAAAAAGCCCAGCAATCAAGTATGTCAAAATGTTATATATTGATACATGTCTAGAGCCTTATGTTTGACAAATATGTGGGATGAGTGAATTAGCTCTTTTTACATCAACTTTCATTAAGAGACCAACCTCAAATTTAAGGTGGTCAAAAGCAAACAGAACTTTACATATAAACGATCAAAATCAAAAGGATACCCAGCTATTCCAATCTATACTTCGTTTATATTTTACGCATGTATCCCAACTGCTTATGGTCTTTGGCTCACATTCCGAGGGCATATTCAGTCAAATAAGGATCTTGACAAAGTCAAACTATACATCAAATACATTGGAGTATATATCATTCTTTACCATGTACTGGTCAAATATAATGTATCATTATTTTTCTAGTATATATCTAGATGCGATAAATAATTAAATATAGAGCAGATGACTCTTGAATGCTCAATTGCCCATATACCAATACAAATGGACCGCTGATCATAATACATGGTGTAAAGTGTAAACTGTTATCGACTGAAACACATTAAATTTAATGAGTAATATAGAATACCATGTGGGCACTTCTTCTTCCACTCATTATGTCTAGCTAGCCATCTTTCTTGACCATTATCGACATTGTATTGCACATGGTTTGATACACTTTTTATGTCTATAAATAAATACATCTATTTCTCGAAAATAAAATTAAGCCAACACATCAACATACAAATTAAACTTTGTCTTTTCTATAATTCTATCTAACAGAAGAAAAACAACATGCATCTCCCCGTAATAAAAGTACTTGTCTTTCTAGCGGTGTGTTTTTCTCATGATCATGTCATAAAATCTCAATCAACCGATTTCAATACCTCAGTGATACCGATATTGAAGGATGCCACAACATCTCTTCCCAAGATTTCTTGGTCATTTCGGTTTCCACAATGGGATGGCAGTCTGTTTTACCTCATTGACCTTGATGCTCCTTTCACTTGGAAAAACTGCGTTATTCGTCACATTCCGGTTGTTTGTGGCTTAGAAGAAGGATGCAGATTTCCTTTACCATGTGACAACATTTTGTGCAAAGAAGCACAATCTTATCTAAATCCTACATGCCCTTCTACTAAGAATATCACATCCAAATATAGTTGCCGAATTTGTGCAGCCACTCCTTTCAATCCCATCTCAAAAACTTGCAAAATATCACAACTAACCACTGATTTGGTCACAATATACACAACCAATGGCCGAAATCCTAGTGAGTTTCCAAGATATCCATTTGGGACCGAGTTTGTGTTGTCATGTGCACCCAACTCATTGTTAAAGTCTTTTCCTCAAAATGTTAGTGGAATTGCATCCTTTTCATGGTCTTCGTTGGGTTTTCCGCGTCAAGTTTATAATCGCAACCAAGCTGCTAAATTCGCACTTTGTCTGCCCGGCTCCTCATCATCCACAGGGGTTACATTTTTAGGCGACGGGCCTTTCCATTTTACATCTTTGCCAAATGTGGATCTTAGAAGCATTCTTTCTTATACTCCTATGATTAGAAAGAATTCTAAGTCCCTTGGATATTATATCAAAGTAAACCGAATCTTAATCAAAGGGACATCAATTATCACAAAAAGTATTTCAGTGAAGCTTAGTACGGTTGTGCCTTATACCATACTTAGAAGTGATATTTATAAGTCTCTTACTTCTAGTTTTTCAAAGGCTGTTAAAAACATTCCTAGTGTTACTGCTGTTAAACCTTTTAGTCTATGTCTAAAAGCTTCCGCGGTTGGATCTGTTCCGAGTATTGATTTTGAAACAGAAAGTGGCAAGATATGGACAATATCGAAAGACAACTTGATGAAGAATTCTGGGAATGGCGCATCATGTCTTGCATTTGTCGATGGTGGTTCTAGTGTCAAAGATGCAGTCGTTATTGGGACGTTTCAGATGGAAAATAATTTCTTGTTTTTCGATTTGGTGAATCAGAAGTTGGGGTTCAGCTCTTCACTCATACCTCGAGGAACCTCCTGCAGTGGCTTCAACTTCACTGTAACACCTTAAAGGACATATATGATTCATCATGTTATTCATGAGCTATACATTTGCTATTTGTAGCATTATGTAAGTCTCGTATGGATGACCATCAAAATAAAAAGATATTTCGTAGATTGGGTATTTTCTCTTAGAAGTTAAAATGATAGTGTGTTGTACGAACTTATAACAACTTGGTTTCTGGAATAAAAAACATATCATTCGGATACTACAGAAAGTTTGATGTATCTGCTAAGAATTACTCGTACTAATTTTGGAATAGTAGTATTATTTTGATCAAAAGAACTTTGATCAAAAACAGAAACATGTTGCTTTGTTTGAGCCCCAAGAACAGGTAAAGAGTGTAGTTCATTGGAAACCATTCCTCTCTAAAGTCAAGGAAAGAGAAGCTAACCCACCAAGGCTTTTAGGCTGCTTTCAAAACATTCTTCATCGACAGGGATGAAATGTCATTACAACTTGGGCAAAGCCGATTTCCGGAAAATCTATGGCAACGTGAAAAGCTAAGTTTCTAATTTGATCACAAAATATAGGTAGCTCAACCCTTCCTCTTAGACAATTATTATCATTTAGGTGACATCACGATTGCTTCATATTTTGACACCGTCTAGTGTAGTGATAGATAGATTGCAGGCTATTTGAATAGCAACTTAAAATCCCAGTCATGCTGGAAGATCCAAGTAATTTCTGAAAGGGCCAAACAAACAAACTTGAATTCCCAATATATCAAATCACTAGCAATTTCTGAACAACACACACATATATGTTATATATCAAAGGAATCTTGATATGTTGCTAAAACATTTCACTAGCTTTTTATTTAAGAGCGTTTTGAGGATGAAGTTTTCTTTCAAAATTTACATTCAAACAAAGTTCTATACTGAACATTAAACACCAAAAACCCCAAAAAGCTCCCGGAAACCCTGTCACAAGATGGACCTTTAACTGCATCAAATAAGCCAGGCCGGTCCAATTTCACATGGACTTCAGTAATCTAAATGCAAAAAACCAGAAGAACTCCCCTGATGTTTCTCAGCAATGACTAACTTTGCACAATGCAGACCTGAAAACTGAAAAGGCAAAGGACACTTAAAATATAAACAAGCTTCCATACAAAAATGATTCTTCAGTAATATCATGACAAAAATGACTCTTCAGTAGTATTGACCTACAACTATATAACCAAAAAATAGGCTGGTCACAATTTTTAAAACATGTTTTTGGTTTGCACTTCGGTTGCTTGTTTTAACTCGTTTTGGTAGATATATACATATCCAAAATTCAATTGCCAGGACAATTGAGTAATTGACCATACTTTCAAATTCAAGAATAATGTAAAAATCAGATAGAAAAGTACAAATCGAAGGAGTATACTGTTAAAAGAGCTAACGAGGATAGAAAATTACAACGTAAGCTTGGTTCAATGTTCATCTAATACAAGGATTGGAAATTGAAAATCTTCAGGGGGCAAAAAAAAGACCACCAAAAAGGATTACCTACAACTACTGTCATACTGGTGCAAATAAACTAAAATTGTGTACTTGCCATACTGAGTGTAGCTGTAGCAAATAGTATTCACAAAAAGACCACTTCCACGGGTCTCCACCCTAAGCAGTTGACTACTGTTGCTCCAATCCGAAGTCATGGAAGTCCAGGGTCAGACCTACATGGAAGCCAACATTAACTAAAACAAATATATTGCAATATAAATAAAATATCTATAGACCAAAAGTTAATTATCATGGCCATATGCCTGGAAAGAGAAATGCTTTTCAACTAGCGCATACCTTGGTCTGAAAACTTGAATCCGCCATTATGAGAAGAACTCTCTGCTTACAAAACCATATCGCCACATTATTAAGTTTCTTGAAATCTATCATAATCTTTTCAAAAATATTTCAAGATATATTTTTGGAGCAGCGGGATGAATTCTATAAACGCGATCTATAAAGGTTCCCTCACTAGTCGAAATCATACTAGACAGTGAATATTTTCTTTCACACAAACCCATTTCCATAAGCCATGTATGAAATCTGTATCTGGGCCTTATTCTTTTCTCCAAGTCAAAGCACAAATAAGCTGGAAACCCGTCAAGATAATTCAAAGAGGGATCAATATCTTCGCAAAGAAACCTCACTTTCCTTTCAAGACTTTCTGATTGTTGATTTAATATTTTTGGTGAAATACTAATCATTTTACAGAGCTTTGAAAATTCAACTCCATTATGAAGTAAGCAAAGAAAACGCTCCTTTAACTGACTACTCGTCCCGTGAACAAGTTTCAACACTTTTATAGTCAAGCCATTCTCTCCGTACCCAATACTGTGCAGGAACTGCAATTTCCCGAAAGTGTGAACAGACAATCTAGAAGATTGGATTCTCAGTATGCTGTCAGCAAAGTCTTTATCAATACCTTGATCAGAATTAATGATTTGATAACTTTTAAACAGCTGAAACCCCCCGTATTTTAGCTTATCAAAGAACCATCGATTAACATTTAATGCTCTCATCACATGAGGCAGATTAGCCAATCTGTTTTTACCAAAAACATAGGGGTACTTCTTAGTAATTAAAACCAAATGGTTTTCATCCATCCCAAAGTGTCTTAGCAATCTCATGACACAAAACACCGGAGTCTTTAAATCATATTCAAAAATCTCATTTTCCAAAAGAAGTAATGACACAACTTCTTCTTTTGTAACATCAAATCCACAAAAATACTCGACTTTCTCGGATAAAAATTCTTCTGAATAACAAGCCAAAATAGTTTTATTTCTACCAATCATGTCAAATATGTCATCTTTCTCGCAACCCAAATTGTAAAACAACCGAATCTTTTTGCAAATATCAATCCATGAATCTACGTCACCTACCATGTCCTTACTCAAATCGAAATCTAAAATAACCCGTTTCAAATCATTAACCAATGCGCTATCCCCATTTAATAATACATGAGGAAAAACCAGGCATATTCCAACTAAAGATGAACTAGTTAACCCACAATCTTTATACTTGCTCCATATTTCCTTTAGTTCACTTGGGCCCTTATCAAAAATCGTCTTTTCTTCTTTGTACAAAATTCCCAACTTATTCCAAGGAAACCCAAAACCATAAAGGGTGCAAGCAGCATTAAACGTATCTAAATCTTGTGATAAAAAGAATTTATGCGCAGGCAAAACCCCATCAAGTTCATCAACATCAATGCCAATGCTTTCAAAAAATAACTCAAATTCATTTACCGGGTGGTACCTAAAGAGCCTCTGCAAAGATTTTGGAAATTCCGATGTGGAGAACTTTACTTTAGAAATAGTGGCAGACAGAGAGACGACTGAGTATTTGCTGATATTCTCAGCAAATGTGTATGGTATAGTTCTGACGGCATGAAGGTAGTCTGTTAGGGCTTCCTGAGCTTGTTGGATGGCTTTGGCTCTGGATCTATGAGGTATTTTTGAGAGAGATTTAAGGCTCATAGCGGTGGAGAAATGATGGCGAGTGGCGGCATGAGAAAGGAGTGGCGGAATTGCACGCCGGAACAGCATGATACTTGTGAGTTTGTGTGTGGCGTTAAGGGCTGTTTGATAAGACAGAATGATTTAGCGCTGAATAATTCAAAGACGCGAAAGATTCAAAGGCTTTGTATGAACCTACTTCTGAAAGAAAGCAGACCGATAACTGTTATGAATGTACAGACTGAATGATACATAGTTGCCATTTTAACCTTGTGTATGATGCTGACTGGAAAAAATAAAAAACGTGTGTTATGAACTCGTAGGTCTGCATAAAGCTATCAGGTGCATTTTAGCTTTATTTTGCAGGGAAAAAATCAATAATTTTCAATCACTTGAAAATTACACACTCACAAACACCAACACTAGTGTACCTTTTTTTTTTGAACGGCAAATCTCTTAAAACTACATTGCTCCTAAATACGCCTCTGGTGTTAGACCCCAAGAGGTAAGAGCCTCTACCCCCACATTGGCGTATAATATAGTTAACTTAACAAAACAACTTGTTGCAGTACACAACAACAATAACTATTGTAGAGTATTCTAGTATTAGTTGTTGTCAAATCACTTCCCAGATAACAAAATATGATGTGATGAGCTACAGTCAAGTATTGAAAAAACTATAATTAGGTTACATCTGTGTGTCTGTATTTATCATGAATGGAATTTAACAGATACAAAATTACAGGTTATTATTATAAGCAATAATAATAATAATAATAATAATAATAATAATAATAATAAAGAATGAAGATAGACACAAAAATGTTGGCGACTAAGAAAACGTACCAGAAAAAATCAAAGAGATCGGTCAGGAGCTATATACCAATCCCGCCCTGGTCGACAGTAACTATTATTGGGGATGATGTTTTTGGGCCGGTAGGTCTTTTACTGCCCCCAAATATTACCGACCCGTGTCCACATGGATCTCTAATCAAACACAAAAAATCCTCCCTCACTGTTTTAGACTTTAATTTTCTTTTAATTATTTAATTTATTACTCGTATTATTATTAAAAGTTAATGAATATATTTTTAAAGATAAATGATTGATAGTATAATATAATTAGAAAAATGACACATCCTCCTAACCAAATAGCCTAATAATCCTTCTAATACATTAAGAAGTTGACATGTGGTATCCATTAATTCTCTTTCTAAATCTTGTCCCCTGATGTTTTCATGTGTCCCCATCTCATGATTAGAAAGATTATTAAGTTATTTGGTTATGAGGATTAATCATTTTCCATATAAATTATTCAAATTAAAGGGTAATGTAGATAAAAATATTTTAAAGAATGTTAAGTAAAAATATTACATTTTTTTAATATTTCTAAAAATAAAGTGTTATTTATAGTATATAATATTGATGATAAATTTATTTATTCGTCACGACGTTGTCGCATGTTGTCTATTCTCATCCTCGCATATTGGCGGACATCATTTAGTTATTGTAAGATACAAGTTAAATTGAGTAATTAAATTAATTAAAACTGCCCAAAAGTTAACGTCTAACTAATTATACGTTTATTTTCTATAATCCTGACTTTTATTTTTATTTTTCATCAGGCTGGTTTCATCTTCTCTCTTGTAAAATTTCCAAAGTTCTCCAACAAAAAATCGTGAGGGTAATTCAAAATTCGCAACCATTCTTCGTCAAATTTTCAAATCTTCGGCAGATCGTGAGTCCTATACCATTTATACATATATTTAGCATTGTTATATTTTTTTATTAATGCCAAAATTTATCATCCTTCATTTTGGATCAATAATATATGGGCGCATTTGTTTAATTTGCATTGTTTGATAAATCATGCATACTTTTGTTTGTTAAATGATTATTATTTGATGAATTTGTCACATATATCTTTGTTATATAGGCATTTGTCATGTCACGTCGATATCTTTCTTTCCAGATAAAGTTTTTTGTGTTTTTGGTGTTAATTAAGACGATATATAAGCTATCTCGTACGTGTTTGCATCGTTGCATGGATACAAATATATATATAAGTCTCGTAGTGTACTCGAATAAAATTGTAACGAACTATAATTACTTTTGCCTTATAAATATATATTACCTTCGGTTATCAATGTAGTAAAACAAACTACTAACTACTAACTCGTTTAAAAAAAAAAAAAAAAAAACTAATTATAGACTTATAGTAGGTAACGTCTCTTAGATTAGTATGTAAGGGCCTTATAGGTCATACTAGCTGGTTTAAGCCTCTTAACAAGATTAGGCCTAATTGGGTTTCTATTGTTATACCTTTGTATGATCTACTACTATTTTTGATTATTCAGTCTATGAATGAGAATTTCCACCTTTAGTTTATCAAATTATGAATGATTCAGAGGCACTTTTAGTTTCATCAACGTACGCCGTGCTTAATTTCAAGTCACTTGCATAGATAGATTGCTAACGAATGCCTGCCTATGAATTTTATTTGGTTACTAGATCTTAAGATGGGTCTGTCGTTCACCAAGCTATTTAAGCGCTTGTTTACCAAGAAGGAGATGCGCATTCTGATGGTTGGTCTAGATGCGGCTGGTAAAACCACAATTTTGTACAAGCTCAAATTGGGGGAAGTTGTCACTACTATTCCTACTATTGGTATACATTATTTCCTTTTAGCTATAAAATCATATTGCTAGTTTCCTTTTCCCTGCAATTACATATGTGAGGTATTGATTGCAAATTATAACATCTTGAAACAAAGTGGAAGAAATAATGTGATGCATCATGTAACTAGTAATCTGATTAACTATATAGGTTCTTAACTACCATAAGCAGATAAATTAGTTAGTTTGTAATGTCTTGTTTAAGCAAATCACTTTCTTGAACTTCGATTACATATTCTTTTATTGACATTCTTAGCATATGAGTATAACAGGTCTTTCATCACACAATCGTTTTAGCGTGTGTTGTGTTTTTAACTTGAAAAGTTAATTGGGACCGAATGGGTGAATGGAATTAAACAGAATCATATATACTGTGGCAGGATTCAATGTGGAGACTGTCGAGTACAAGAACATCAGCTTCACTGTATGGGATGTCGGTGGTCAGGATAAGGTAAATTTGTAATTGTGACATCCGTCACCAAAATCAATTATTTTATAATAGTTTCTAACTTGTATGCCTAATTTCTTGACTAGTTAATGTGCGTACATAGTATAACAAGCGTGGAGATGTTGTGATTATTCCAATATGTGACTTTTATCACTTGGATTTCGATAGTTTAGGATTTAGACATTTGATCTTCCTAAACATAGATGACTATAACTAATCCCGTAATATTTAGACGCGTAGTTGTTATATTCATTTTTTTAGCAGTAACACTACTCATTGGCTATTCGGAGTTATAAGCTGACAAGTTGAACCATGACAATTTATGAGTTAGTTAAGTTGTAATGAAAGCCTATAACAATCTACTTGTTAGTTATCAGTTCGGTCAAGAGGGATGACCATCCCATCATCACAATCCTAAATAATCTAAGATAATGGTAGTAGTAACGTCATTAAATAGCCTTGAATATAAGTGATGAACTATGTTACAATAATAATAAGAATAACTACATTAAACAAATCTATGGAACAATCGAGTCTTCTTATGAAATACAAATTAAACTATATAACAAGTGGGAATACAACTAAAAGGTCGGCCAGAAGCAAGGGATTTAGAATCCCATATTAACTCAATTTATAATAATAATATAGTCTAATTATATTCAAACTCAAACACTTATCTCTATATCAAATATAAATCAAATACCCTAAATGAAACCAAAACCCTTTGATTTTATTTTTTTTGCCGTGGAGCAACAAACAAAGCTCCATCACAAGATCAAATATTTTAATCATTATTGTAAGCAAATATTTGGTAAGATTATTTATAATTCTTATGAAATTTTGATTTAAATTACAATTAATAATAAAATCCTTATAGATTATATTTTATGTTATTTTGTCAAGGTGTCTAAGGAGTGATCGTCAAATCTTGGGGTAAATTACTTATCTTTTCTTTTCATATATATAAATTTATCTTAATATCGATCTTTTATTTTAAGTAACCTATTTGATGAATCTATATTATGGCAAAATTTATAATAATGAATGAAAGGTTTTTTTTAAGGTTAAATCAAGAGTTTGAAGTATAAATCATATTAATATTAAAAGTTTACGTATTATTTGTGGTGTAACAATTTATATAATATAAGAACTCTAATTATGAAGACATGGAAATCATAATAACATATGTATATAGGTGTTGGAAGATTTGAAAGTATATATATAAATATTTATTTGTAGTAGTCTTTAAAACAATAAGTTTGAGTTATTTCAGAATCTGGACAGATTTGGTTTGCCAACTTGAAAAGGTCGTATCTTGGTCATGAAAGATGGTTAAGTCACGTTTTTGGTGTCTAAAATTATGTTCAGGAAGTCTACTTTCTGGTAGAAGTGGTTTCGTGTCAAAATATGAAGTTTAAGGTTGTCAAACGAATTTTATAACAAAACTGCGCAAAGCTAAGTTTTCCGAACAGATTTAGGTCGACTTCAAATAGTCATATCTTGGTCGATTTTATGAACTGGAAGATTATTTTTTTTCCAGAAACATTTTTAAGATGTTAAGAGTGTACGGTAAAAATTTGGGTTTTTTTTTAAGCTTCGAAGGCCCTTAACATTTATAAAACTTTTCTGCGCGCAAATAGTGAATTTTCAGACTAGTCTGTGATTATGGAATTTTAAAAAAATAGTTAACGTGTGAAATAAATTAAGAAAAAATTTATGTAAGTATATAACACTCTAAGGTTACAGTGTTTAAGATTTGAAAGCTTGAATTGTTCGTTTCATCCTAATAAAAAATAGATAAAGTTACCAAAAATTTCAGTGAATATGAACTTGTAGAAACCAATGGTATATCATTAAAACAAATGCACTATATTAAGTTATGTGACTTGTAACTTAATAATACATGACAAATCAGTTGTGAATATTTTGAAAGTAGCCATATATGTATATCATCAAATGCGGGTTACAATGGACGGTCATTGACCATGTCCATAATTGTAACTTGTACATGTATATGTTGTGTAGATTCTAGTGATCTTTTGGACTTTACACAACTGCTTGCTGATTGAGGTGAGTTTCGTGGCCCCTTTTTATTTTATTTATTTGGGGGAAAATGATGCTCAAAACACTTTTCATTTCTGTACTAATTGTGCCAAAACTTGTTTGTTTTCTTGGACAAATACGTGTAATTATGAAATGTGTATGCTAGCTTGTTTGTGTTGATTCTATGACGCAATAGATGTCTGTTGATATCTATTGAAGACTATTTGAAATCTATCGACCAACTATATACTCCAGCTGGTAGTTGTTGGTATTACAGTGTGTGATTGAGATGTTGGCAAGTAGTGATGTGATTGTGTTGTTGGAAAACTATGATGACATTGATCGGTATTTGGTATGCATACATGCTACTACATGTTTATATTTACACTATTGTCCAAACTTCCTATATCATGCACAGCAAATTCATTTGTATTACTTTAAACCTACGAACTCACCAACATTATGTTGACATTCTCGAGCATTCATTTTCAGGTAATAACAACGTTTGAGGAGCTAGAGAATAAGGACTTAGTGAGACCAATAGCGAGATCCCTCATGGGTTTCTAGTTTGCATCTAAACATTGATATCTATTTGCTAATTGCTACATCATTGCTATGTATTTGGGCATTTTGCCTAAGACTTATCCCGCTGTGGGAATTACATTTCTTTGGATTTCATTTAGTAAAACTCTATTATAAATCCCATGTGCTATGTTATGTTTTTTCGTCATATCTTACGATTCCGCCTAAGGTGGGGTGTGACAGGTATTATAATAAACAAGAAATTAATATATTGATTCTTTGATTAGCACCTTAGAAATCCATTTACAATAGTTGATTGGCATAAAAATGGCAACATTAATATACCTGTATGGACATAAGGCATCATATAAACATCATGATATTGCAGCGGTAATACTCATGTTGTTGTTCAACTAGTTAGTTTTCTTTAAGCATATAAAGAGATGGACAAAGTAGTGTTTGGTGGTCAATGTGATCCGACCAATATCCACCCATCATAGAAAGTGACATGTTTTGACCCAAATCCCTCTTAACCTGTTCCAGCCTAGTGCGCAGACATACACATTTATATCCATATGAGCATCACTTAACTTCAAAGAGACATTTTTGAGATCAAATTCAAATCATACAAGTACTCTGATATAATATGTCGAAAACTACTGGATTTGTTGCATATCGATATATGCTGATTGGTTTTAGCTGTTTAATTACAGATTCGACCTTTGTGGAGGCACTACTTTCAGAACACACAAGGTCTTATATTTGTGGTGGATAGCAACGATCGGGATCGTGTGTTAGAGGCTAAAGATGAGCTACACCGGATGCTTAGTGAGGTGTATTCTATGTTTCTTTTCGTTTTTTCTTTTTTTTACTTATTATTGTGAGTCTAGTGACTACTGTTAATTTTGTAGCTTTTGGTGACCAAATGTAAATGTAAACAATGGTTCTGTTATGATGTTATATAGGATGAATTGAAAGATGCAGTATTGCTTGTATTTGCAAATAAACAAGATCTTCCAAATGCAATGAACGCTGCTGAGATCACGGATAAGCTTGGCTTGCATTCTCTTCGACAACGACACTGGTAATTATCTAACACACTGGCAAATGCTAGCCATTTTTACTTATCAAAAAAATCAAAATAAAAGCAGATTGCTACTTATTTTGTTCAGAAATAGATAGGGTGCCCTGGAAATAAAGTCATATATTGTCCTAAGGTGAAGGAGATGTGGTTCTGTAGTTCTAAACAGGACTGTTAATGGATGGATTGATCTGATCCAGTTTTATAAACCAAGTAATTATAGCATATTTGATCAAGTTACTTATGAATACGTTGAATTAGGATGCGCAGGGCTAATTTTTTTGGGGGGGCCTATAGCGAACTTAAATAAAGGATCTTCTTAGTTAAAAGAATGCACATAAGACTAATTAACATACCGTGTTGAGAAGTACCTTGTCATAACGTTTAATTTTTAATACTTAATTTGAATGCGTTAAATAGAAATTAACTAGCATAAGAGGAGATGGACGGGTAACACATATAATCTCTTAAATCGTGTTACTCAAAACTAAGTTATTGCTAAAATAATAAAGGTATTACTATTGATGTGAATCAGGTATATACAGAGCACATGTGCAACTACCGGGGAAGGTCTGTATGAAGGTCTGGATTGGCTTTCCAACAATATTGCTAGTAAGAAACATTAGACCCAAGTCTGTTCTATATAGATTTATATATATGAAAGTCGACGTTTATTTTTTGACTATACATATATATACATTTTATATGTAAATGATAATAATCTGAGGGTTCATGTTGTTTTAATTTACATTTCTTTCATCTTGTGAAAAAGCTGCTTACTGATTGAATTAGTGTATTACTTTTGTTGAAGTAGTAGTTAACGGTCGTATCAGGGCTTAATTTCTGTATTGATGTTAATATTTTTTGGTTCATATATATGATTAGCATGTTTAAGTTAATAAGCTTAAACTATATATACATTTTATCTGTGGATGCATATATATAAGTAGCATGTTAAGCTTAAACGAATACATTGTTTACGATATATAGACTTTATTCCAACAAAACCAGCTTAAATTTACTAGAAACAAATACGATGGATAACTAAAACAAACGTCACACGAGTAAATCAAAAAGAGAACATGAATCCATGCATAGCGAATGGTGTGCGGCCTTAATCACATGAGTACCCAAGGTGATTTACCCTTTTGTTTTGGTGTGATGGAGCTGTTCCTGTGGAGTGGTGTTAGGCGGTTTAGACTTGAGTGTGCTGCTTTCCGGTTTAGATTTGAGGTCAGGCTTGAGGTCACGATAAGCACAGTGGACGTGGAGATCAAATTTGCAGTTGGGGCAGGAGTAACATAGACCGGTTCCATTTTCATTACAAGAGTCGCACCTGAAGAGAGCGCTTGGGTAGGTCGGATAAGGTAATAAGTTTAGAAGGTGAGTAGGGTGAGACGGATGGGAAAGAGACCGTGCTGCGGTGAAGCACTGAAAGTGAAGGTAAACACTGCAACCATCTTCATCGCACGAGTAGCCCTCAGTGTTGTTTAAGATAGGATAATTACAGCAGTAACAAGTGAGGCTCTTACCTTTCAAGATTTTGTGGTAATAAAGCTTGTGTTTATGGCTAAAGTGCATAGTCATCTTTAATTAATTTGTGAAGCTAGCTCTTATTTGTCACATTGATGATATAGCATATAAACACAAGCTATATATATAACTCTTAAAGTCCCACAATAATATTAAGTAAACAAAGTCGTCTAAGATTATGTATTTATGTTATAATGTACACACTACGTGCATAAGTTGGTAGTTTGGTACACATAAAGTTTCTATCAAATATTTAAATGAAGGCCAAAATGAATTTTAGTATCTTTAATTTGATTGTTTTTTAATTTTAAGACTTTTGAAAACCCCATAATAATTCATCCATATAAGAAATAGGGCTCGGATTTTAATAAAATACTTCAAGGTAAAAAACCAAAGCAGTACTAGTTCACACTTTCATGTTAAAGATACCACCAAGTCAAAATCTCAACATAAATAACTATCAAAACAATCAAAACGATGTTATATTTCTTGTTATACCTAACATGAAGTGCAAGGTCATATAGAACTCTTTTGTCAAGACTTCATGAACATCAAATGTTGATTAATAATGAATTAATGATTACGTTCCAAATAAGACTTACATTCTTCAATTCAATGATTTTTTTTAAAAGCATAAATCATTCACATTAATACAACATTACTCTTCGATTGCAAAGTGGCAAGATACAATTACAAAAGAGGACTAGTTACATTAAAACAAACGAATGGGTTGGTGGCCTATTGGTAAAGTCTTTGACCTTGAGGAAAGCTACCAGGGTTCAAATCTCACTTCCTACATTTGTAGGAGTGGATTATTATGGAGGGATTTCGAGAGTCCTGGGTTTTATCCCAGGCATGCGTGGTTCGTGCATCGCATACTGCCCAATTGGATGTAACTGTGGTGTCTCGAATGCTAACCGCTAATTACTAACTACTAACTCGTTGTTCAAAAAAAAAAAGTTACATTAAAACAATTCCAATCCTCCCAACTAATAGTTCTTTGTTTTAATCTACTTTTATACCATAAGAATCCAATTGCTTTGATATCAAGAAAGACCTTATCCTTACATAAAAGAATATGATTAAAAATCTTATTCTTTTTTACCTTCCATAGGCATCAACGATGAAGATGATGCCTTTGAAGATCTTTCTTTCTTTCTGCAATTCAATGATGATTGAGTCTAATATAAATAATATCAAATTTCCTAAGTTAAAAAAATAAAATTGTAAATATGCAAGGCAACCAAGAAAACGATTGTATTATGTCAGCAGTCAGCTAATGACTTGGTCAAAACGATTTTGTTGTAGTCTCTTTTTTTTTTTCTATTCCCTTGCGTCTAGATTTAAGTGTGGATGCTAATGTTTGAATGATATTTAGTTAAAATATGAATATGAATATGAATGTTGTGAATTATCTAAATGATATTTTATTCATTTGAAATTAATAGTTTTGAGTAAGTAATGTATTAAAAAAATATTATTAGGATTACATAGGTAAACTTGGTATATCTAAAATTTAAGTTTTAAGACGAACGACTGATTTGTTTAATTAGAACTAGAATTAGACGTAGAAATTATCTTTTATCATATAATTTGTGTCATTTTATTATAGTTCCCGTCATGTTACTTTGGTAGAAATTATCTCTCTCTTTTGGGTCCTTAAATCCAACGTGCCACGTGTGATTAACTTTTGTGTTGATTTTTCATTGTGATGATCGATCCCGACATTTTTTTTTTAGGTTATCATCATCATCATCATTTATTTTATGTTACTTTGAATGAAATCGTTTTCCCTTTTGACCTCCATAAGGTAGATGGAGTATTGGGTTATTCACTTATTCCTCTTCACACGCGCATTCCTTCCCACTTATCTATCTTTTCTTTATTACTCCCGCAAATACCTTTTTTTTATTTTAGACAATATTTTACCTTTGAATTATTATAAGTGTCCCTGACTTTTTATGTTTTGCCCATAATGAATTATAATGTACACTCTAAACTTTTATTTTAATAATTAACACTTTAAGTCTTTATCTTCTAAAAGTTTTCACTATTACAATTACATCAACATATACACCACTTAAGACCACCACCACCACCAATAGTACCATCACCGACACCACTAGACCGCCTCCCCACCACCGTCGCCGCATTGCGCGGGTACCATGCTTGTATTTCTGTATTAAAATTATCACACCCCCTATTTTTAGAAATAGTTACAAAATAGTTACATACTGAATTACTAAATTATTCTTAATAAACACTCACTATGAAAAGAGTGTTTATAAAATACCAAACTTTCCATTAATCAATTAATTTACACTATAAACTTTTATTTTAATATTTAACACTTTAAGCTTTTATCTCTAAAAAAATTTCAACTATCACAATTACATCAACCTACACAACTTGACACCACCACCATCACCAATAGTACAATCACCGACACCACTAGACCGCCTTGCCCACCACCGTCGCCGCATTGCACGGATACCATGCTCGTAAAAAATGTATGTCTATTCATCTCATCACTTTCCCATTTAAAAAAACCAAAAACAATAAAAGATAATAAATTAAAAGAACGGTGATAAAATAGGCACCATCCATGGTCCCTAATTCACTCCCCACCCACAAGTGTCTAATAGACGGGCGGGGCGCGGGGCGGTATTCGTGCAGCTGCCATTAGGTCCCAACTTCTTGCCTTTTGTCATACCATCCACTCTAAATTCTAAAACCCCATGTGTTTGTGTTATATCTTTCCAAGTTTTTAGGCATGTCATTTAATATGTCTCCCTAACTATTTTCCTCGATTGTATAGAGTTAATTAGGGTAAAAACTTCCTAGTTAGCTTAAGTGGTTGAGCATTTGCCTTACAAGCAAGAAGTTTTAGGTTCAAGATTTGGAAGTCTTTCTATGAAGGCTTGGCTTGGGTATATCCAGGTTCAAGTCTGAAGAGACAAGGTTTACCCTTATTGATCGTCGTGCCTTCGGGCGGGTTAGTAGGGGGTTTTTTCCCATCGGGTACTTGAAATAGACATTTCTACTTCGAGGGAGCTCTCTAACGCGGACCTGATTAAGACAACATATGTTAAACCTCCCACTGTCGAATCACGACACGAAGTTCTCAAGTGAAATTCACCTTTCAAAAAAAAAAAAAAAAAATTAGGGTAAAAATATGTTGGTCTCCATATATATGTTTCAGATTAACGAATAGTGCCATATTTTTCATGTGTTAAAGTGGTATATTGCAGATATTTTACATAATGGAGTTTTTTGTAAAACTCCCATGTAAACATGATAAATCATTTTTCTTTTTCTTTCTGGACCAGAGAATGATTTCAATGGGTTTGTAGTTATAGTGAGTCAAATCCGGTGATTGAAGCTGCAAGCTTGTACAGCGATTTCTATTTACAATGGGTGCGAAAATCCAGTGTAATCAAACTGGTTAAAGTATTTCATTCGAGATAATTGGTGAAAATACAGCACATATTATTTATTACAATCTTATCCCAACAAAACCAAAATGAATGTACTTTAAGTTTACAAGGAATGAAAAGAAAGATAACAAACACACAAATTGTCACACGGCTCATTCAAAACAAGCTAATGTAATACAGAACAGAACACAGATATTCAATCAACATCCATATTCAATCGAAATTCAATTATTACGTTTAATTAGGATGACGTGAGGCCTTTATAAGCACAGTGTACGTGGAGATCGAATTTGCAGTTGGAGCAGCTGAAACTAAAACCCTTACCATTTTCACCACAAGAGTCGCATTTGAAAGAATGAGTGGAGTAGGTTGGGTAAGGTAATAAAACCAGAAGATGGGCACGGTGAGACGGATGGGAAAGAGATTGAGTGGCGTGGTAGCATTGGAAGTGAAGGACATGTTTACAATCTTTTTCATCACACGAGTATAGCGACGTCTTACAAGGCATTTTACATCCGTCGCAGTGGTATTCTTTGCCTTGCAAGTTTTTGTAGTAAGTAAGCTTGTGTTCGTGGCTAAAATGCCTGAAATCTGCCATCTTTATTTATGAAACTAGCTCTGATTGACATAATTATAGAAGAACCACAACCTATATATAACTGTCAAAAGTCTTTAAAAATATTATGTAAAGAAAAAAGATTATCTGCAAAGTCGTCCAATTAAGACCTTCTCTGTGTGAACCAGTTTAATTATATTGTACACACTATATATACAAGCTAGTTTATACACATAAAGAGTTATTTAAAGACTTGAAATCTTTAAATTATTCATCAATGAATTACCTATATAACTACATTGTGTCTGGGGTATTGCTACAATAGTATGAAACCGAAAGTGACATAGCATGATAGGTCTATATAATTATGTAACAAACAAAGAATTATCAAAATCATTGGGTGGTAAGATGTTTAATATTATTATACCTAACTTCTTGTTATACCTAGTGTCCTAGCACAGATTGTTAGGTCTTAAAAAATTACTTGATTTATCTTATGATGTTCTAAACACGACTCATATATTGTACTATAAGATACAAGTCTGATATCAAGATTAAGTTAATAGATAATGACCATCTAATTATTACTTAAAGCTTCAGTCAATTGAAACGCATATTTGTAAATTGGCTTCTCATTAACTAAAAACAACGTAACTTATGTAAAGTTTGATCTTAAAACAAGTTTGATTTTTATTTAATTAGCATTAAACGGGTAAACAGAAACGATACTATAACCTCAAACAACATGAAAGCATTAGATGGACCTGATGAAGAGATGGTGAATAAGGTGATCCGAGATTCATATAGACATATGGTACCATTTCACAACAAAGTGTCCAACTGTCCAATGATCAAATTCTTAGTACAAACTACAAAAATAAGTGGCAAGACTCAAAATATAAATTAGCATATACAAGATCCTTTTGTCAACAATGACAATCTTACTCTTTGTAATTTCGCTTTTACGTCTTTGTTTCTCGACCAGGCCCATATACGGATTTTAAGCACTTCAACTAGCTTAAGGAAGGTTTCCACTTACATATAAGTGGTCAGTGTGACACAAGAAACAAAACAATCTGGCTCTTTGACATCTTATTCATGCTTTATTTGTGCACACAAATGAGAATATCTGCAAAGATGTGCAATCCTAACTTAAGATTGACCGCAAACCAGGCTCTCCATGTAAACGAGCTCTTGGCCAATCTATATGTTCATTCAACCCAAATATGTGTTCAGAATGAGAGACAGAAATTACAAACACGGCTCTCTCATATACCCAAAAATAAATCACACTTTAAGAATATCATCACCAGATATCTCAAACTAACAGCACTCATACAATCTTTCCTCTTTTAAATAAAAAAACTGGTAAATAACAAAAAAGGTGAGGAAAGATGATCATCCGTCATTGTAGATTACCCTATCTCTGATACTGCTTAAAGAATGAAGCACTTTCAGGGAAGGCGTCGATAAAGCTTGAAACTAGTTGTTGTGGCAACTCGGGTCCTTGCAAGAGTACATGGTGATTCTTTTCTATCAATGACTGCACAATGCATAAGATATCAACTTCATCCAGCTCACCTGCATAGACAATATATCAAATAAGCAGGAAATCTGATAGAAAGCCAATAAAGTGGTGCCCATTTAATATTATAACAAGATTTATATAACCCGGGCATTCAGCGAGGATGAACTCCCATTTTAAGTCAAGTCAGACTTATTCAATTTGTTTTTACAAAAAAATATTGAAAACCCATTTAGGAGTAGGTTGTGTAATTTTGGTCAATCCGGAACCCAAGTGGCCTGATATAATCTAAGTTCGGATGAAACAAAAATTTCATTAAGTAAACTAGCTTGGAGACAACAGACTCGGTGCCGGTATGTTTTATTTCAGGCCCCACCTCAGCACTAGAATTAGACCTCATGAAGAAATTTTAAACTGAACTTTAACATAAGCCCCACCCTCATATATAACATTTTGAATTTCCATATAAGTAAACATAAATCAAATGTCCTTTTAATAAATGGCAAGATCGGTGAATTCTCATGATATAGTGCAACAAATTGGCAAAATTCAAATAAATATAAAAAAATCAAAAATGGTTAAATTCTTGTGATGAAGCACAAAAATGTAATGAAATCAAATGATAAAAACATTGTCAAAGCACTACTCATTTTAAGTTATTAGAGCTGATGTAAAGGTACATTCCATGACAATATAGATTCATTTGATTGCCACATTGCCTGTACACTTTGTAAAACCTCCCAAGGAACACTTTGCATGACCATACAAGGGAAATAGAAGGTGAGCCTTTTTTAAGTGGCTAGACTAATGCCAAAGGAGAGTTTTAGAAGGAAGTTTAGAAGAATGTAGCACTATTCTTCATAAAACACTAGAGGGTGGCAATTTCCGGAACGACACACGACATGAAATAAGTGGGATTGGGTTGGAACTATAGAGGCTTGGGTCATAAACTGGTCAACACGTATAACATGTTTGATATATGGCTTGTGTTTGGGTTGACCTTTGTAATCCGTCTAAAACCCACCAACCTGTCAAAATCTATAGATAAAATAATTATGCATTAAAACTTTAAAAGTTCAGTTCCAAATATTATAACTATTTTATGTTTTCTTATATCTATATCTTAACATTTACTGTGCATCTTCAAAATATTTCATTTCCGTTTACCATTGGGTCATTTACTTATTGTGTGAAGCTGTGAATTCAAAATGCCAAAAATCTCAACTTAAAACTTCTATCAAGTATGTCTTGATTTAATATGGGTTGAACGGGTTGACACAACTAACCTGTTTATTAAGTGGGTTGGGTTCTACTTTCGACATTATTATTTTGGGTTTGAATTGAGATATATGGCCCCGGCAACACACTAACCGTAACCCGTACCATTGCCACCCCTATAAAACACAGGTTGTGGACTGAGATCTTGTTTGTGAGAGTGAAAATGGCTCTTTGAGGTTTTGAGGTCTATTCAGAAATTATAAATAATGTTGTTTCAGTAGTTAAAATGATCAAAGTATAGTTACCCAATTCAATTTCTTGCTCTTCATCTTCCTCGGCCAGTTCTTCCACACCAGTCCCATTTTCCAGCTCAATTGCCGCTTGTGCACATCTCTCTAAAAATTCTTCTTCAGTTTCTTCATGTACATCATCATCTGAATCCTAAAAAAGATAATGAATGAAGTAAGAAGCCTTTTTTGACAAGACACAATATGACTTGAAATCAAAGACATGAACAGTTTTATATTTCTTAGAGCTTACACCCTTCTCTCACCCGGTCTACCAAGTTATAGACAACTTATGAATGCTGTTGATGCCAATTTATTTCCTGAGGATGGATGATATAGCTAGAGGTGGCAATTTCATATAACTTCATTGGTTGATTTGGGATGTTTTTTCTCAAACTAGTCAATTAGGAAAAAGTTAGCTTTATGCAGACAGCCTCATATACTGTTTTATTCAATGATATAGGTTATTAGAGTACATTATCTGTGGAACCACATTTAACACATTGTTTATTTACTATAAAAAGAAGAAACAAATTAAAAACGAACATAAAAGTGTCATCAGGTAAAATCAGCACAAGTTGGTCCAATTTAAAATAACCAGTTTCAACCTGATCCGTTTTGACCTATTATCCAACCCAACCCTGCCCATCTTGCCACCTCTAACGATAGTTGTTTAGCAATTACCAAACATTAAGCAAATATATACAATCTCAGAACAACAGGTGAGCTGTTAGGTTTTAAAAGGAAGTTATATAAATGAACCAAGAAGACAGACCTCATCATCATCATCATCATCATCATCATCATCATCTTCGTCATTATTGTCATCATCATCAGTGTTCTCTTCTTCATTTTCATCATTATCTTCATCCTCCTCTTGAACTTCTCTCAACCGCACAGATGCTTCCATTAATGCAGCAAAGCACTCCCACAACAACCCACTACTCTGATTCCCCATAAGCAGCCGAGTCATTGCTTTTGCTAATGTCATTACTGTAACATTGTCATAGTGTTAGTGAGGAGTTTCAAATGACAATAGCCAAAGGTCGAATAACAATTAAGGTGGTAAAATGAAAGTGATGTTGGCCTGGCAGTTTAAAACAAAAAATTTTGTATGCCATGAAATGGCCAGGCAGCCTGGCAAGTCACAAAAAATTGTATGCCTTAGGATTGCCAATTGTATGTCTTGATATTGTGACCTTTAAAGATAAAAGACAAACACGCAAAATTTTAGGAGGAAATAAAATAACATATATAGTTAATTTCAGACTCTAGTTACCAGTTAACTTAATTTCAGACTCTGTTGAAAGACCATGTTCAAACTTGCTTGTAGAGATAGAGAATAGTGCCAAGGCCCAGAGTCTGAAGCCTTCATGTTGATCCGCCTCCAATGCATTCTCAACAATTTCAGGATAACATAAATAACATGAGGATATTGCAAGCAGCAGTGGCTTCCAAAGAGGAGAAGGTTTTGACTGTTTTTGCATGAAACAAGAAAATGCTGACTGGCTGAAAGCTGTGGTCACTGCATGCATTCTACGTTGTTCTTCGGGTGAACAAGTCAAATGATGTATGATTAAGTGGACAGAAGAAGAGGCTCTATAAATGGCAGATGGACTCTGTGAAAATGCATTGCTGACAAACCCACAGATTCCTTCAATAATGGAACGTTGACCTACAGATCCGATAACAAAGTTCATCAAATTGACCCTCTTGTGGAGATAAACGGCTTCTTTGATGCAATTGAAGATAGATGAATCCTCCTCTTCCTCCCAATCATGCCAATCTGATATCAGATCAGCCCAAACTAGCAGGAGTTTTGAGACTTTTTGCTTTTTAACCACATCATTTTCATTAACATCAGATATGATGAATGACAGTAATGTTGATGAATCATCTACGCAGCATGAAGGGGGCAATTCTGAATCTTCACCTTTCTGACAATTCACGTTGCAAACAGGTCAAAAGCGTATAGCAGTAGTTTAGAGAAACAGAATTAAATAGGTAAAAACGGCTTAAATGTCGTAAATCACCAAAATTATATTTCTATTATTATGAAAACCTCCTAAATCATTATATTCAAAAAGATCAAAAGTAAAACATTAAAAATAATTTCCCTAATCAAATTTACCAGACTAATTATAGAATAGTATAACAAGTTTGACATACAGTGTTTTAGGTATATATCTGTCGGGCACTAACCACTTGACCCATATCAGAAGGTTACCAGCTTTGATCCAAATCCATTATGGCCTGTTATCCATTCTGTCACCCATTTTCCTCTAATAGAATTAATAGAAACTACATGAAATTGTTAGAACCAACCATTTCGGAAGGTCTCAGCCAAGCCTCTTGCAGGAGATCTGTAAAAGCTTTCGCAATGGTGGCTCGCCCAGCAACCACAACAGTATTTGTTACATCATTTTCTGCCTCCTCGGCCAAAGATTCTTCCCAACACTGAGACATAACTGATAATGCTGCAAAACCTCGCTCAACCACCTACAATGGAACCAGAATCGATAACTTCACAGTTTCTAATTCTCATCATCTGCTTGCAAGTGAATATAAAAGATGCCACACTAATTAAACGAGATAGAATAAGGGAATAGCATTTCATCTTACTTAAACTATTCTGTATAGAACAAATAAGGGTCGAGGGTTTACATGCTAAAGCAGTCATTAACTACAGCCATCAAAATCAGCTTGAACCAAACTATCATATATAGTATAAATTAAAGGTGGCAACTTCAACCTATTTGATTATAAAAGGCCAGGTTCAGGTTACATTGTTATTTTTGAAGGGTCAAGCAGGTAAAAGTAAAACTTTGCTACAGGTTGAACTGGCTATAAGTTAACTAAAGTGAATTTTCCACGCTTAAAATCTCATCAAACATTTATTAAGGAGCAGATATTGTTGATTGCCATCAAATTCAGCACACTAACTGTTTATAAAAGAAATGACGTGCAATCAACCACGCAGTCACCCACCCAAGATAAAAAAGAAAAAAAAGAAAAAGAAAAAGGAATTGCCACCTCTACTACACGTTATGCCTGTGAACTGGTGAAAATGAGGAGTAGATACTTGTGTTTATGTTAATGGAACATGTAACACATACAACTAGTATCAAAGGATGCAAAACACATTTCCTCCAGTATGATGCAATCAAGGACTAAGAGCAGTATCCTTACTTGGGGCCATGGCTCAGGACTAGAAGGGATATGCTTCAGAATATCTTCAGCTAGCAGTGAAGTAATATGTGGGATATGAGAAGCAACATTATCACCTCCAGCCTCCACCAATGTTTTAAGAAGCTCAAACATAACAGAGGTCTCTTCATTATTTTCTTTGATTTTACCAACTACAATTTGAAGAACTGGTAACCACTCGGGTGGGAAGAAGTCATTCTGCAGAAAGCAAAGGCAACACAAGAATTATAATATGGAGGGACACACAATCCCACAATCACAAAATCAGAAATAGATATTGCACAAGCTACATACCTCAACAAGTTGAGCAATTGCACCAGCAGCAGATACTCGTACAGGATAGCATGAAATATCCTCAGTGTCAACCATCATCAAGGCTTTTAGCAAGGAGGAATAGACATCAGAGCTCATCTCCTGAATATATCATAGAGAAGAACCTCAAGAAATTTCTACAGATACTGCATAGATGTGGTAAATATGGAGAGGGCGGGAAGGTTTGGTGATAGATAAAAACAGTTAATTATATGTATGGGTTGAATTGACCAAAATACCTTTTTTTTTAATCTATAATTGTTTTTTTAAATAATTAGTGCCACATATGATAGATATAAGTGTATTGCTATTACAATTTACTACAATAATAATCCATTACTATATTTTAATAACTAGAAGTTTTTATGCATTAAGGATACACTATCAGCACATTCCAAATCAGTTAACTTATTTGACTGGTCGTTTTACCTGTTTGAACCATCAGCGATAAAAAAGAAAAAGAAAAGAAAAAACCCAAATTGACACCATAATAATGAATATAGAACTACAAAGAAGCTATATATAACTCACTTCAGGAATGCAGGAAACAAGCTCTCCAAGTATCCAGTTAGCAGAAGCAACCAAATAAGGATGACAAGATGCATTGTACAATGGTAGCACCCGGGATCGAATAAGGGTAGTTGTATATGCAGGTTTCTGCTCCCTCAAAAACTGAGTACACATTTTAGATATGAAATTAGATGGTGTACATCAAAATGTTTCAGTGTCACAAAATTGATGCCTTTGTAATGACTACCAACTTTTGAAGTAGATACAAAACAGTTTTGACAGAGAACCTTACATCTACGAGGCTTCCATATGCCATCAAAACACCATAATAACTGTCACAAGTGAAATAACTATAAAGTTAAGGGCGATACAGAAAAAGTGAATGAAAGTTTAGAATTACTTCTTATGTAAACGTTGTCGAAGTAGATGTACATTATACCTATCATGATATCTTTCAAACGTGTTCCAGATTTTAACTTTAGCAAGATGTGTTTGTACTACCAACATAAAGTGATTTGGATACTTCTAACTTCTTCATATATATAATACCGAACTAAGCCCCAACCCATGTGACAGTAAAATCTAAATGATGTAATATTAACCAATTGCCCTATTCAATGTAAATTCAACTTTTGTATAATAAAGGATGTTGCAAATGCAGGGAAGCTGGAAGCAGTCTCTTTACCGTCGGGTAGAGGCAACTCCCCAAACCCCTCCTTTTGACGGGATTGGGTACTGTAATTACAAATGCAGATAAGGAAAAAGATAAAAGTTAGTTTACCTGATAAAAGTTGTACACTTAGGACACTATTTGTACATGTGAATGGCTAAGTTTTATTTTGTACACATCACAATTGGGAAGAAATCATACTCTATCAGTATATCTTCATATCTACTTTTGCATATATTTAATACTTTTTTATGAGCATTGTCAAGTGTTTGGATTCACATCCAATCTTCCTAAATCCGATCCTAACTAATGGGAAGAATCAGTAATGGACTGGTGAGCTTACTCAATTGTAGTCTTCATTGAAGATGTATTTACATCAGATGGAATAGGAAACTTGGACAAAAACGGGAGCACCAACAACTCTCCCATAGAGCTCCGACCTTTAAGGTTGTTCTTTTCACCCTTTTTACGTTTGGATGTCACTGAAGCCACAACTCGTGGGCCCTGCAGACATGATTTCGTTCATTTAAAACATTTAACAATATGAAGATGGGGAAATACTGATACAACTGACCTTTGATATTGAAATAACACCAAGTAAGTTTAATGCACTTTTTCTTGGAGTGAATAGATCCTCTCTCCATCCTGAAATTTCTTCCTGCCAGAAGAAAGCAACACAATCAAAGATATTGAATCATCTACAGATATAGAACAAATGTACTCATCTGAATAGAACAAATGTATACCAATTCAGATGGGAGATTCTTTCTTATGTACTCATCTGAATCTTCTTCCCACTCTGTGATATCCTATAACCAAATATTCCCAATAGAAGAAAAAACATCATTTATCTGTAGACACCACGCTTACTTGCAAACTCCAATCTACATCTAGGTTATGAACATAAAAGTGACATATCAAACCTTTTCATTCATTATAATTGCTGGGAAAATTGCAGACTCCAATAAAGATGAAAAGTGTGGTGAAACAAGTCTCCATCCCTGTTTCCAGATAGTGATATCAGATGTCAGATGAAGACGAGCAACATAACTAATGGTCTAACTGGCTAATGCACTGAGTCAAACTTACAGGGCCTGTTTCTAGGAGTCGTGATATAACATCAAAAGCTAAATACACAATCCTCTCTGCTAAACTATCCAGCGTCTGTACATCACACATCAATCAATATGCTACGATAATAAAGACTGATATAGAGTTAAAGTACAGATAGCATTAGAAGATCAAATAACTAAAAAAAGGATCACATGTAACACAGCATGGTAATAAAAAAAGATATGACTGTACATAAAGACATCATAACTCAGATATAACACATTCAACATTGTACAAAATGTGGCTAAAAGATAAGAACTTACACTGAAGTCAGTTTTAAGCTTGACTAGTTTCACAACTGCATTAATAATGTCTGGCATGAGTCTGTGAAAAGAAATGGAAAAAATATGAATAGTGATGGAAACTTTAAATACAACTTATTAGACTTGATCAATGTTAGTGCATTACTTATCAGAGAACTTCCTATGTCGGGTAATAAGGGCACAGAAAATAAGCAAACTTCTCTTCCCGGTCTTCAACCTCAGTGTGTGTCCATCTTCAGAAGAACCACAATCTTCAAATCTTATTGAGTGAAGGATGCGAATCAAATCTTGGCAAAGAGAAGAAAGTAGAGGGACCAAGACAGATGGCATATGTGATCTCACCTACAAAAATTGGGTATTAGTAATACACCCAGAAGCAATTCCAATAGTAAAAGAGGCATGATATAAAATTGGAACTGCAAGGCATTTCAAGCTGAATATTATATTAAACATGTGTCGTTAAACATGAGGGGTAGTTGTGTCTCATACCAGATCAGCAAATGTGTACTTATCTTGATATAACATGCTTTTTACAAGTTATATGAAAATGAAACATAAAGATCATCTACAAAAACTTTATCATGAGAACATGTATGCACTTGCATATGATAACAAGTATCAGCTTGCTTCTATTTTGAATACGAAGGTCTTGGTAACATGTAGGAATATAGCATTTGAAGATATCAAAAACTCTTAGTCATAGTAATCTCCACTATCACTTTTCACTTACAGCATAATAAAGGCACTTGCTCAATATAAGAAGGTTCTTCTCGATATCCCTTCCAGCTTTATTTTGAATACACAGGTCTTCCACAAATTGATGAAATACAGAAACCAGAGGTACAAGGATTTCTTGTGCAATTATCTGCAGCTGCGGAGGAACCGGCTCCTTTGCTAATTTGGGATTCAAAAAGTACTGCCAGAAATGCATTGGATCATTAGAGCTAGATAGGGTGTAAGTAGGCCCCACATCTGATATAATGGAGAATATATCACACCGCTTTCAGGTCCACAATGATTAAGAAACTCTTTCATGGCTACTACTTTTCCAACGTCAGTTTTACCAAATATGATAATGGAGACGGCAAATACATCCATCAAAAAATTAAATTACAAACAGACACTGTTAACATTTTTTCAAATCACCTGGAATGGTCTGATTACAGCCTGGAGAACTGTAAGGGCATTGACGGCCTTCCATCTAGAGTTCCCACTTGTATTAACCAGATCACTGTCTTGAATTACTGATCTCAGCTCGGGTACCAGTTCAGGCCATAAATTGTTCTTCACAAATTCTGCATCAACAACTGGACGAAACTGCACCAACAATGTGTCAACAACTGACCAAGTGAGAAGATAATTATAACAAAAAGTACACATACCGCTTCAATCAAAACTTTTAAGATTGCAGGTTCTGCTTGAAGCAAAGAACGGACAAGCACGTCTTTAAACTCCTTGCTGAATCTTGAGGCTCCCCCTTCTTCAATCGTATTCCGCCTTGTTAAGTTCTTTAGATACGTTGCAGCAGCAATACTTTGACCTTGGTTTCCCCCGCCTGCAATTATTATAAAATTCAATTACCTGTCCCAACTTATTTACCCATTTATCTATAACCCTTAAAAAGCATATTACTCGCCGTCGCCACCGCCACCATGACGCTGACCGCTACCACCATCGCAGCATCACCCACGTATCTGTCTAGTTACTAATTCAATCAAATATCTACCATTTTCTCATCCTCAGTTACCGTTAAAGTAATAACTCCAACTTAATAACATATGCTAGTCAATTTAAGAACAAAAAATTTGGTCAATTATCTATACTATATTATAAAGCAGATCTCTCTTGTTTACATTTTAAGTTTCAACATTTACTTTCCCAAAATGCCCATATATCAATTCTATACTTACCTAACACCTTTTCTCTCTCCTCAAATCTCAACCAATTATTTTATTTCTCTCTCATCTATAAATCATTTATTCCTCCCATTCATTCAAAATCTTTTATCTCAAAAACCATACATCGATAAATTATAAAAATTATATGGGTGTTCTTAAAATTTCATGCTCTTTCATAGAGATGTCATTCGATATACTTTCGACGAATTTTTAAATCCGAGGGCGAACGGCTAAGGCATTTGGCTATCACACTCTATGACCTATCACCTCCTATGACCAATCACACTCTATGACCTATCACCTCACCATCTCACCGCCACTAACTCGAAGGCCTCCGCAACGCGCGGGTACCGTTCTCGTAATAAATTACATAAATCTCATGGAAGAACACATTAAATGAACTCTTTTATTCACTATTATTATACTAGCTTTCAGTTACATTAAATTTCTCTGATATTTCTTAAAAAGAGCTCCAAAATTCTTACAACTAAACAGCTCTGTAAATTCTATTAAAACTGCTACTATCAATCTCCGGAAACGATTTTGAATAACGGTTAATTACAGGTTAACTTTATCGACTACTTAAGAAAATATATCATGAATAAATAAACTTTTCCACATGTATATTACATACAGATCATATATGTATAGCTCAAGTTAAAATTTAGCTACTCAATTAAAAAAAATACAAGATAAGGAGTTATAATTACCGATGGCGATAGAGATTAGGGCAAACGGGAAATTAGGAGTTAGAGAGAGGCGATCGAGAGCATCGGTGGCGGGACCACGAACATCGGCGTCGGGGCTGAGAGTGTTATTGAGAAGCTGAGCAACTTGCGCAGCTGATTCCATAATTGTGATTGAATCAATTGGAACCCTAGCTATTTCAGGGTTTATGTTTTTGACTGTTGTGTGAAAATTGGGGGAAATGGTGGCGCCAAAATGTGTATATAATGGCGGGAACCTTTTGACTTAATCGCATATGATTAAAAAGATTTTAACCACTTACTAGTTTTATTTAGACGTGGGTTTAATTCATGAATTTATTTAGAATCTTCTATGACATTTAGCAAAATAAAAAAAAAGGAGATTTAAAGAAGAGTTAATACTTAATAGAATCTAAATGGTTTTTAAGATTTATATTAAGACTGAAAACTTGTAAAACACTGCATAGGATTGGATGCTTACTATTTATTTATTCTAACTATTTTAAGTCTTTTCTTTCTAAGAGCTTTATCGAAATATATTTTCATTCAAATTGTATACTTTAAATTGTTATTAATTAATAACTTATGTCAGGGTGTGTATTTAATTTACTCTTTTTATTTTAAGCAGTAAATTAGTTACATGTAAGTTGTTGCATAGCCATCTGTTTAGGGGTTTTTTTCACTTAACAATGAATCGGTAAAGTAAGCTGGTGCTACATAGCGCTACTAAACATTGTTAAATGATAGTAAATTAAGACATGTAGTATTTATATGAGAAAAATACATCAAAATATAACCTATTTACCTAAAATTCCTAAAAAGGGTAACCTATTTAATTTTCCTCTATTTAAATGATCTAGTTTTCATAAATTTCCTAATAAAGGGAACATCGTTAGTTTTTGACACCAAGCCCTTGTTAAGTGCCACACCACCACCGGCCGCCGCCGAGGAATTGCCGGAAAATTGCCGGCAGGCACCACTACATCACTATCTCCACCTTATTCCACTCTATCACCTCTGTGTTTCGAGTGATTAAGTGCATAAATCGATAAATTGAATATGAATTCGTTGTGGTTTTGTGATCATAAAGTATTACTTTGATTTTCAGACCTCGAAATCAAGTATTAGTGTGTTCTTCGTTCTTCTGGCGAGCTGTCGAAATTTCAGGCAACGTTTTTGGACTGTAAAATTAGTTAGGATTTGTTCGAGATTGAATTTAGAGTAGATTGCAACAGGTTTCATGTTCTAATTTGAAAAAGAGTAATCGCGATTTGAAATTTTCCGGCGAGTTGTCTTGTTTTCCAACGACGGAGATCGAACTTACTTTTGGTCAGGTTTTGTACGGAATTAATTTCTGAACATGTTGCAACCGATTTCAGGTCCTGATTCGTAAGAACGAGGGAGTAATCGGAGGTCAAAGTTTTTCCGGCGTGGTTGTTGTATTTTCAGAGGAACAGGAAGGGGTTCAGAAGTTCAGGGGGTTCAAAAAGAAGGGTGATGTGGCACTTAACGGAGGCCTGACGTCAAAAACTAACGATATTCCCTTTATTAGAAAATTTATAAAAACTGGATCCTTTAAATAGACGAAAACTAAATAGTTCCCATTTTTAGGAATTTTATGTAAATAGGTTACCTTTTTATGTATTTTTCCCTATTTATATAGATGGGTCGTTTGATTTTTAACTTTTGTAATTTTTTATCATGCATTTTTTTTATAGTTTCTTCTTGGAAAAAAAAAAAACTAGAGTAACTATATATGTGGTAATCAATAGATTTGAGCTTGATAATGGATATAATGATGAATTTAGATGTGTGTAAAGTGGGTTTGTGTGTGTACGATGGAGGTTGAAAGAGAATATTGCAAATTAGATTTTAACATATGAAAGGGACCACACTTACTAAATTACAATTCAATAATATATATTTATATTTAATAGTTTCTCTCTTGGTGTTGAATTGTAAATAATGAATCGTCTTTAATATTTAAACATGATGAGTCCATTTTGTTAAGAAAATAATTTATGATGTTAAATTGACTTTGAAACTTTTGCTTTGTCTTCAATGTCTTCGACCAACCTTTTCTTGAATTCTCAACAACTTTGTAGAAAACGAATCTCTTAAACTTGATCTTCTCTTGCAACATGAATTATTTGAATGCATCTTTGAAATCCTTTTACCTTTTGAGCTTCGACATCTTGAACTTTGAATGTCGATTTCAACTTGATGTTGCTTGAAGAATCTTGAATTTCTTTGAATTCGAAATGCAGAAGCTTGGTTATCTTTAAATTCTTTGTATTTTTTTTGAAATTGCGGGGATTCTTTTAAAATGCGAAAGCTTGGTTTGACTTCAAATTCTTTGAATTTATATGGAAGGTGACCAGTTAGGCTTGGTTGATTTTGTCAAAAAAGAAAGTTGGTTTTGGGGGTTCATTGATGGTGATTGACCTCAATGCTAATGGTTATCCCCAAGGTTCAACGAATGAATGAAGTATTTTGAAATTGCGGAAGCTTGGTTTTGAAGTACGTTTGGTTTGACTTTGAAACTTCATTTCTTGATCAACCTTTTATTTGAATCAACAATCATCTTGGAGCATTTTATCTTTTGACCTAGTTCTTGCTCTCCCTCAAACAAACAACTATCTCAGTGCAACTTGTCATTTGAACGAAATCTTCTTTAATTCTTGCTCCCCCTCAATCAATTAATTATTTCGGCGCCTTTTATCAGTTACACAATTCACGTGTTCTCCCTTGCCCCTCCTTGATTAAACAATCTCTTCAACATTGACTAGTTGTTTGAATCTCATTAAAACATTAAACAAACTTGTTATCATCGAACAATCTTCATTTAATCTCAACCTGTCTTATCATCAAACACTATACTATTTTTCCTTCTTTAATTATTATTATTTATTTTATATTTTTAATTTTTGCAAATTAGATTTTATCATATAAAAGGGTCTTAGGGTATTTATACATTCATTCCTATTTTCACTAATACTCCTTCCACATTTGCTACATAACAATTCAACGACATATATTTATATCTAACATATGTGACATGTAATGAAAAGGTATTGCATTGAATAATATGTGATCTAGAGGCTGTGAGGATTATGTTTAATTTGTAAGGGCTTTTTTAATTAGTAAAGGATGTTTATTATCTCGGTATAACACTAATTGATTATTTATTTTGAAAATATATTTAACATGGATGTAAACTCATCTTTAAATCTCACCCTTGTCAATACCCACCTGTTATGAAGAATAGTTTATTAGGATGGAACACTTAAAATGAACATCACATGGTAATGCATGGGTCTTAAACAAACCAACCAACAACTGGACCACAAGGTCATGGTCATGTTTCTTGATTCACCAAATCCGTAATCAGAAGCTTAACCATCTCGTCTTCTTTACATCTCGCGCCTCGTTAGCAAGTTACAAGTCAGAGATCGAAATCAACTATTTTATAGTGTTGTCTGTAGCATGTTACGGCACCCAGATGTCACAATTGGCAATGTTACATTTGAGTGATTATATTTATATAGTATATCTTCTTCATCATGATATCCCACAATTTGTTTCTGCATATGCTTATACCTTAAGCTAAACCAGAATGATTGTAACTTATAATATGCAGAGAAAGCAAAAACAACTCAATATCAACTCACCTTTGCTCACAAAGAAAGCAAACAACAAAAAAGATGTAAACTACAACTTGTCACATAGTTGACCCATTCAGAAGCACCTTTATAGTTATCAGCTGCAGTTAACCAAAAACTGAAAACATCTCTTTCCCATTTGAAAAGATTCATGGATAGTCTTATAATGATTCTAGTAATTACATTGCAGTTTGTATTTCTCAATAGCCAACATCACCCTTTGGATCCCCTGAATCCTAATGAAATATCCAAGATTCAACATATTGTTACAACTTCTCACCTTGGCTCTCTTCCAAATCTCAACTTTCATTTTGTTGATCTTGATGAACCTGAAAAAAGAGACGTTCTCCAATGGTTATTGTCCCACAAACAAAACCAATCTTTTCCATATCGTCGAGCAAAGGTAGTGATTCGTGGTGGCGGTCAAACCCATGAAATCATTGTAGAGTTGACCAATAGTTCCATTATATCAGATCATGTTTATAAAGGTGATGGTTACCCTCCATATACATTCAACGAGCTACTTCAAGCAGCAAGATTGCCTTTTAACAATTCTCAATTCAAAGACTTGGTTTCACAAAGGGGCTTAAACGTGTCAGAGATCACATGTTTTCCATTCACTATAGGATGGTTTGGAGAAGCCATCACTAGAAGAGCTGTAAAATTATCGTGCTTCTATCGTGAAGGTACAACTAATGTATTTTCAAGGCCTATTGAAGGTTTAATCATTCTTGTAGACATTGATTCAATGAAAATTCGCAAAATCGTAAATAGGGGAAAAGCTCCTTTACCTGGAGCTGAGGGTACTGATTTCAAACATTCTGGTGAAAGGCCGAGTCCTATCCCTTGTAACAATTCAAATAGATCATTTATCATAAACGGCCACAATATCAAGTGGAAGAACTGGAAATTTCATTTGGGATTTAATGCTCGGGCTGGAATAATCATATCAACAGCATCAATCTTCGATGCTGAAAAAAGTGAATGGCGCAGGGTGCTGTATAGAGGGCATGTATCAGAAACATTTGTTCCCTATATGGATCCTAGTAGTGAATGGTACTATAGGACTTTCTTAGATGTTGGTGAATTTGGTTTTGGTAGATCTGCTGTAACACTTGTGCCTTTGACCGATTGTCCAAGTAATGCAGCTTATATTGACGGATATATGGCTGGGGAAGATGGCCTACCTCAAGAGGTACCCAGGGCAATCTGCATTTTCGAGAGGTATGCTGGGGATATTGCTTGGAGACATACAGAAGTTGGTATTCCAGGAAAAGTGGTAAAGTTCACCACCTTTCTAAGCTTTAGGAGGGTTGGACATGTTGGGTAAAATGTCAAAAAACAAGTTCCGGTTAGATGTGCTGGGCAAATCTTTGTACAGAATTCTGAATTTTAATGTGAAAAACTAATGGGTCAAAACAATTAAGAAAACTTATGGGGTTTATGCACTAATTATACACAATCTGAGCAACTTCCGACCCATGTGACCCATTTACCTTCTAGTTATTCAAAACTGACCCGTGAGACCCATTAAGATCAATCCAAATGGGTCAAAATTTCCACCTCTACTTTAGTCATAGTAGTCTATTAACACGATATTTGTCTGTATAGATAACAAGTGGCGAGCCAGAAGTTAATCTGGTAGTCAGAATGGTAGCAACAGTAGGAAACTATGATTACATTCTTGACTGGGAACTCAAACAAAGTGGATCTATAAAAGTTGGGGTGAGAAATCTAAAAATCTATAAGATTTGGATGTTACATTTTCCTATTTAACCATGATGAATAAGACCATCTTTATCTTGCAGGTGGGACTTAGCGGTGTTCTAGAAATGAAGACTACGACATACACAAAAACCGACCAGATCAAAGAGGAAGTTTATGGGCCTCTGGTGGCAAGCAACAGAATAGGGAACAACCATGATCATTTCATAACATACTACCTTGATGTTGATATTGACGGCGAAAACAATTCTTTTGTCAAAGCAAAACTAAAACTCAAAAAAGCAAAAGCTTCTCCAAGGAAAAGCTACTGGAGAGTCGTTAAAGAGACTGCAAAAACAGAAGATGACGCACGACTGAAGCTTGGGTTGGAAGCGTCAGAGCTATTACTCGTGAACCCAAATAAGAAGACTAAGTTGGGAAATGATGTTGGTTATCGGTTGATGGCGGGACAACCAGCTGTTTCTCTACTATTGGACGATGATTACCCGCAGATGCGTGCTTCCTACACCAAGTATCAAGTGTGGGTGACTGCTTATAACAAGTCCGAGAGATGGGCTGCAGGATTTTATGCTGACATGAGTACAGGAAAAGATGGCTTGGCCATTTGGAGCAATAGGTTATTATTCTTTTTCTAATAAATATTTCATACTTAAATTAAACTCAAGTTTCTTTAGTTAATATTTGTATAATTTCGGTGACTGCAGGAACAGATCAATTATGAACAAAGATATAGTTTTGTGGTACACTGTGGGCTTTCATCACAGCCCCTGCCAGGAAGATTTTCCAGTGATGGCAACACTCACCAGTGGATTCGAGCTGCGGCCTATTAACTTCTTTGAAAGAAACCCATTGCTCAAGAATTAAGCAGAAAATACTATCATTAAAACTTTTAGAAATTTATACTTGACGCGGTAACCTCATACCCATGGATTGGTAGGTAATAGTTATGAGTAACACTTGAAAATTTTTCATTTATATTTTTGTACAGTAAAGCAACATATCTGTTGATAATTGTCCTAATGCGCTACATAATGTTCCAGAACTATTGAACCTTGTTAATCCTGAAAGTAAAACGCAAATATGTTAAGTACCTCGAACAATTTGAAGCAGCTTCTTTTTCGGTTTTTTTTTTAATGAGTTGATAATAATTGCTTAAGTAAAAAATTGACCCTGGAAAGGATTAAATGCATATAATCACTAATAAGTGTGCCAACCAATCGAGTCTATGAATCTCAAGAGTATTCCTGCCTATATAAAGGAAAACCAATAACAAAATGATCAAACGCCTGTAAGTAATAAAAATTTGACATAAAAAGGGCTGTAATGTCACTGTGTTACAGAATATTATTATAGTATATGAAAAACTCATATAAAGAGACAAAAGGTCAAAGTTTGAAGGATGAGTGTTGACAATTTAGAATTGGATTGATTCAGGTTACGTAACAGGTCAAAAGGGTCAACTGAAATATTAGCCAAATCGGCCAAAGGGGTTGGAAGTCGCTCAAAGTTTACTTCGAATGCATAGACTATGGGAATTGAGGCAATATCCCTCAAAATATGTTTAGCAATAGGACTCAACCTGAAATTCCTTACCACTACACCATTGATGGTAATTCTCTAAAAGCTCATGGTTTTCTTCTTTTGCAAATTCTATCATCTTGGGAACGGGATTCATAACTTTAGCCAACTGATTGCCTTTTTTTCGCGATCTTTAATCATAACTGTTGGTGCATCTTCACTCCAATCATGTGTCACATATAACAAACGAAACCCATTTTTTATTTTTATTTTATGTATTTATCATTTTGATCTTTTTTTAAATCTTAATTAATAATTTGATATACTGCTCTTTTTATTCACTAATTTAAACATCTCTACCTAATATACTTATAATATCCTTAAATCTCAACCACTCATTTTTTTTTCCTTCCTCAAATCTCAATCACTCAATTTTTCTCTCTTATTCATAAATCATTTTATTTCTTTAATTCATTCAAAATCTTTTATCTCAAAAATTATATATCGATAAATTATAAAAAATTGTATGATTGTTCTTAAAATTTTATGCTCTTTCATTCGATATATTTTCAACCAATTTTTAAATCCGAAGACGAAACCCGTACAACTAAGACATTTGGCTATCATACTCTATGACTTGACCTATCACTCACATCATCTCACTGTCACAACGCGCGGACACTCTTTTTTTTTTTAAATGTCCAAACGCTTACTCCCATTCCAAAGTTTCCGAATTAGCTTTAGACATAATAAAGGGAAACAACATATATAATGGGGAATACTATATAAACCCTCAACCCTATATAATGGTTGATGACTAATAATAGTCTAATATCATGCTACTAGATAGTATGTCATTTGATTTCCTTGTAGAACTCTCTTTGGTTTATTTTTGTTACTTTAAAAACCTATGATGAATAGCGTTACTGGAGATTAGTCAAAGATATATTGACCCTGAATCATAGATTGAAGATGGTGACGTTATAAGAATTAAAAATATATATATATATAAAAAATAACAGGTACCATTTTCTAATACATGATCCGTGTCCTCTTATTTTGCCACGTACATTAAATTACTTCTTTAAACATCATGTCCTCAGAGTAAGTAATGTGCATCCCATATTGTAATATGGATCAAGAAAATGAGTGTTCTGGCTACAATGGGCAAGAGAACAATCGATAATTTGTATCAGCTCTTTTCGTTGGTAAATATCGGCTTCGGTTCCATTGCACCTCCTCCTTTGGCTCTAATCGATAACTTGCATCGGTTATATATATTGGCAAAATATTGTCGTCTCTGGTGAACGTTGGGAGAGTGTTACGTGACCTTTTCTTTTTTAGTAGTGCCAATTATTGTCATTTCTCCGTAAACCTAATTTTTTTTAATCGGAGGTTTTCGATTTTGAGAAATATTGTCGTTTTATAACTTGTATAGCCGAAATTTTTGAGGGAATTGGATTTCGTGAAAGAAACTGGAATTTAAAGGAATTAGAATCTAAAAGTATATATATTTTTAATATTGTCGTTAATTGCATGTATGTGATTAGCTCGGTAGTGTTAACTTAGCGGTAGCATTGGCGAAAATTTTCTTTCGTGTCGGTGACAATATCGTTGAACAGTTGCCGGTTTACATTCGATGATAATAAAAAAAAAATGTTCGCAAAGTTAAGAATCGAATGATCCATGACGTAGCTTGGCAGGTACACCTTCATTTTTGGTGAGTTTTGACATGAAACTCAACCACTTTCTTATTGATTGTTGAGTTTGCCAAAACTTACCGAAAATTGTCATCGCAACCTTGCGCTCATTTTGATTTAATCACATTTTACCTAGCTAGGACTTTCCTGCGGTGGGTAAATTGAGTTTGGTATGGCACTATAGCCAATGAGGCTTCTTTGTAGTGCAACTATTAACTTGTTCTTTTAAGAAATAATTTACACAAAAAATCAGAAGGCACAACTTCGGTATATATTGGTCTACGATTTTATTCACTAGTAGCTACATTAAAGTTCAAGGATTATATATATTAATTAGAGAGCAAATGTACTGGACACCACAAAAGTAACGCTACATAGAAAGTAGTAGAGTTTTAATTAAACTTAGTAACCGTCTAGATCTAATCTTGACAAAGTAAAGTACTAGTAGTAACTGATGGGTTAATTAATTAAACATGAGTGAAACGCAGGTAATCCTTGTTAGATGGAAGATCGGCCGTCTTAAAACCTTTGGGGAACATTTTCTTAGCTTCCTCATTCGACACACTTGGAGCTATCACGACTGCTTCCCCTTCCTTCCAGTTTGCGGGTGTCGCGATTTTGTGCTTGGAAGCCTTGATCAACGAGTCCAAAGCCCTCACCACTTCATCCATGTTCCTCCCCGTGCTTGCCGGATATAAAAAGCTCAACTTTATCTATACATATATACAAAACCAAACTCATTTTTAATTCATTAAGGTACAAAGAAAAATACACCAAAATTAATTTAATTAAATTACCTTCTTGTCAGGACCGACAATGTGGAGAGCACGAGATGGAACAATATTTCCCCAAGAATCCTTCTCATCTGGATCAACCATATTCAGCTGTTTGATAATCTCTCTGTCTGGATCAGCAGCAATTGGGTATGTTACCTTTTTTCCATTCTACACACCAACACCCACAAAATTCATCATGCATCATTTTCTAGTACATTTTAAGTTAATTAAATATTACTATTAAGTTAATATAGACATACGTTATAGGCTTCAATATCTTTGATCCATTCCTTGTGAGACTGAACATCATCACAAGACAAGCCCAACAACTTGACACCCCTTTGAGCAAACTTGTCAGCATAGGCAGCCATGGCACCAAGCTCAGTGGTGCAAACCGGTGTGAAGTCACCAGGGTGCGAGAATATGATGGTGAAGTTATCACCAACATAGTCATGAAGCTTTATTTGGCCATGAGTTGTGTCGACTTTCAGGTTTGGAAGTGAGTCACCTATTGTAAGCCCAGGCATTTTTGTTTGTTTGATTATATATTTTCTTGATGGATGGATGTTGAATGTTTGGATTGAGGAATGTGGGAGTATATATGAAGTGGGGAATATGTAGTGAGGAGTTGGAGACACGTGTCATGTGATGGTAAACGTGGCTGCTTGATATGATGCCACTTATTTAACTGGCATCACCACGTCTTTGATAGTTTGAATATCTATGTTGCCAAATGGTCAATGACATGCAACAGACTTTAGTTACCTAACTTTATTATCGTAACCATGTTCAAACCACGATCATTTATGAAATCCTAATTGACAACAACTTAAATTTTTTTATCTGTACTAAATATACTTATTTTTAAAACATATCATAGAGTTTCTTAGTATGTGATTGTAATTATAAAAACTAACAATACCCACGTTAAACAAAAAAGTTTGAAAGTGTAAATACTCATTAAGCAGATTTATATCCAGGAATAAATAGCTATCATGAAAATATTAACTGTTTTTCAAATAGCATACATAATTATTCCAAGGTACACAGGTCACCACCAACATGATGAGAGCAAAAGAAATTATATTAAGGCAAATTGCCTGATTACATAAACCTACTACGGAGTACAATCTTCAAAATCTCCAATATCAACACCATAGACTAGCTATGACGAGCATCATGCCCTTTCGCATGCCGTTTTGGCTCTTGGTGACTAGGGATAGCAAAAAACCCGAAACCCGATATTTTTGGTCTGTGTTCGGGGCGGGGTTTAGGACCGGGTATAGGAATGATTTAATTTTTTAATGCGGGTATGGGTCCAGGGACGGTTTTAGATGTAAACCCGCATACCCGTCTCGTATACCCGAAACTTCCGCCCCAAACCCGTATAAATTAGATTCCGTAAAATAAAATTTATATTTTCAATTACAGATAGTATCAACCTATTAATGCATAAGAATAGTTTTCATAATGATAATCTTAGTTCCTTTTTTTCTTTTGTTTTACATAAGCACTGATTAGTGCTTTGTCTACTTAATTTGCTGCATAGAGATACCTGGTAGATTAGAGTTACCTGGTAGATTAGAGTTCAGTGACTATATTGTTTAGTATCCTTAACAAATCAAAATGTTAAGTCCAGTGAGACTATCAAATACGTACGCTAGTGACTAGTTAGAGAAAGCTTAGATGTAATTGTTGATTTCTAATGCATCCCCGATTACCCGTGGAGAAACCCGTTACCCAACAGTTAGTAAGTAAACAGATATCAGTTGGGTATGAGGGCAGGTATGGGACATGTTTTTTTAATCGGGTCCAGGTCCGGGATTACCTAAACCCGGCCGTTGCCATCCCTATTGGTGATTAGGAGTGTTCTGTTTACCTGAAAGACTGTACCTAACTACCGGTTTCCTGACTCCAACACCCCTCCTGGTGGGCATAGCTATTGCAATAGCTCGTGGTTAAGCAACTCCACTTGATCCAACTTCATCATCTTCAACTACTTAACCAACAACCAAATATAATATATTTTTTTTGAACGGTTAGTCGGTATTCAACATCAGGAACACCTCACCGTATAATGGTGAAGCCATGCACGTACTATAGACTACGAGATGTAGACCATAAGCCGTTACAGGTGATTCAGGGAAAAAACCCACAAACTTGTCACTCTTAAAAGTCGAACCCAAGACCTGTGAGTAGGGATGACAATGGGCGGGGATTGTCAGGGATCTTAATCCCCATCCCCGTACCCGATTTTCACTTGTAATCCCGATCCCCGTCGGGGAATTAAATTACATCCCCATACTCGTCCCCATCAGGTATCGGGGATCCCCGTCAGGTATCGGGGATTCCTTTTTTGAATGAACATGAATTTATCTTGATAAAAAATACGTAGGAGAATGTGTATTTTGACATTTTCTTTCTATGTATAAACTAATGTATTTTGACATTTTCTTTCTAGAATATAGATAAGGACTTAAAGTGATTCTAATAAATATATATATAGTATTTTCGGGTTCGGGTATGGGGATCGAGGATTTACGGTTTCCCATCCCCGTCCCCAATTCCATCAGGGATTAGATTTACATCCCCATACCCGTCCCCATCCCCGGTCAACTCGGAGATTCCCCAGTCAAATCGGGTGCGGGTATCGGGTTCCCCATCGGGTACGAGTATTTTTGCCATCCCTACCTGTGAGAAAAACCAAATATAATTTTACTAATAAAATTAATACAAATTTTAGAATATTGACCCTTTCTTTGCGAAGAGTAAGTCCCATGTTAGGTCCCCTTTTTGTTTGCACACCAACTGTAGAAAATTTAAAAATATTACCATGAAGTTCTGCCATAGATTAGACAAGTTTCACATTGCTTGTGTCATGAATTGAAGTATTGATAATCTTCCGAATCACTTGTCTCCTTTGCCTCCTCCTTTTCTAAATCACTTGTCTCCTTCGCCTCATCTTCAACCACAAAAGGATTTTGACCAAGTCAAATTGTTTTTTGCCCACCAACTGTTGAACCAACAAACTGACTGTTTAACTACCAAATACGAGAGAAAAAGTAAACAAATTTAGAAATATTACCATTGATTGGTGGCATAGAACGGAGATTTTCCTCCCCTCCATCCTTATAAAACTGCAAATGATGTGGAGTCACATGATTCACATCATTGATTATATCATTCTGTTCAACTCCATGACATCCACGACCTTTTTCTTGATACGGAACTGGCCTCTTTCTTGAAATTAAAGGATCAAGGATAAGGGAAACACGATCAATATACAAAAGCTTCATTAAAGAAAAATACACCGTTAGAACGTAACTTAATTACCATTAAAAATGTTAGTGGGCTGGTAAAACATTTTGTTGGCTCATAATCCTTGCGTTGTTTTACCGAATACGATATGTATTCGCACCAATCCATCCATTTCTTTGCTCTGAAAATGTGGTTCAAGTTTATAAAGAATTTCCCGGTTGATGGTGTTACTTAACATGATGAAACTAGAGTGTCGCAATCAAACCAAGAACATCCACTCGGAACATGAGATCAACATTAACGTTTCAAATCTTTGTTCAATATCAGAAACTTTCAACGACTTTTCACTACATTCATTACATTTTAGAGCAAGGTCACTTGTGTATTTTGCACCCGACTTACGTTGAATCTTTCTATTCCCCATGGGGAAGCTGGGCACTTCATTGACCGCCATTTTGTTAATTGGGATGCTCCCATTAGGTGTATCAAGGACCATTTTGTTAATATTTAGAAGTCTAACAATGTACATGGCAAAATCTTCGAGTATTAAGGTGATAGAAATGTTTAAAAAACTATTAAACCTTAGATCGTCAACAATAGAATAGATTCCTGTTCATTGGTCATCTTAGCCATTGCGTTAGATAACATGCTAGGTAAGCTCCTTCAAGAAAAGCCAGCATCGTCATGTTTTTATGAAAACTGAGGTATTTTTTATTAGTGTCTTACAGTAAATTAATTATGTTGAACAAATTTATAAGTCCTCAATTTTCAGAAAAAACATGGTACATGCTAACTTTTCTTCAAGGAACTCACCAAGCTTGTTATCTAGCGCAATGGCTAAGATGACCGAAGAAACGGAATCTATTGTTTCTTATATGGGTTTAGTAGTCTTTTAAATGTCTCTATCACCTCAATACTCGGAGATTTTGCCATGTGCATTGTTAGACTTCTGAACACCGACAAAATGGTCTATGACACACCTCACGGGAGCCTCCCGATTAACAAAATGACGGTCCATGAAGTGCTCAGCTTCCCCATGGGGAATAGAAAGATTCAACGTAATAAGGGTGCAAAATACACAAGTGACCTTGCTCTAAAATGAAAAGAATATAGTGAAAAGTTGATGAAAGTTTCCGATATTGTACAGAGAACTGAAACGTTCACTAATGTCGATCTCATGTTCTGAGTGGATGTTCTTCTTTTGATTGCGATGACTCTCGTTTCATCCATGTTAAATAACAGTGTCAACCGGGAAATCCTATATAAACTTGAACCAGATTTTCAGAGCAAAGAAATGGATTGGTGCGAATACGTATTGTATTCGACAAAACAATACAAGGATTATGAGCCAACAAAAGATATTACCGGCCCATTAGCATTTTTAATGGTCGACGAGGCCCGAAAACGTTGTTGAAAAGTCAACGGGTCACGGTCAATAAAAAGGGAGTGGAAAATGAAATAGAATGAATGGAAAGTTAAAACTTGACCAAATACACAAGTATATATGGCAAGTATAACTCGGATGTCAAATAAGGAGGTGGTGAATTGAAAACTTAAGTGAATAATTTTAATTTTGAAACGTGAATTTTGTTAACTGAAAGAAGGTTTGAATAGTTGGTTTTAGGGGGGTTCATATTGCGGTCCAAACCGAGAAAACCGAAGAACCGGACCGATATTGAACCAAAACCGAACCAAACTGAAGGTAACGGTCCGGTCCACGGTTTCGTATATTTTACCTTTTCGGGTCTCGGTTCGGTTCCGTATACAAACTGAGAATTAGACCGAACCGAGTATAAATACAATAAAGCATGTATAAATGTCTTCCACTTATTTAGGAAACATACATATAATTATTTTTTATTAGCTATCACATAGCATTGTATACGTAAACTTTTTGATAGCCTTTTTCTCCAAGTTTCAAACTTCCAGTAACCCTAAACAATCTTTAATATTGCCATCGAAAGGAAAGATCAACTAAGTGACTAACAGTAAGCCTTCGTTTTATCATTATTAACGTAGTATGTGAATATGCGATTAGCGATTCTTCAATATTCATGTGTGTCAATATTATGTCATCATGTATAGATGTGTGTATATATATTATATATACCTACTCGTGTAATTTGATTTGAAAGACTAATATGTAATGTAAATTGTGAATGTGTTTATCTTTATGAATCTACTCATGTCATTATGTAAATGTATATGTAATATGTCATGTTCGATAGTTGAGAACTCAGTCATTCACGTCCAAATAGTTTAATATACATCTAAGTTACATGTTTTAGGTGTCGTCCATCATCTTGAGCTTATGATTTTCATACTAAATGACTCGGTTCGGTCCAACCTATCAACCCGACAAACCCGACTATAAACCGAACATGAACCGGACCGAGAACATCGGTCCGGTCCTCGGTTCTAGTTTTTTGCATTCCCAGTTTTCGATTCGGTCCTATAAACACCCGGTTCGGTCCGGTTCTTGGACCGTGAACACCCCTAGTTGGTTTTAAACTAATAAAAACTTTAAAATGCAAATAAGAAATAAACATAAAAAGCAAGTAAATAAAATAACAATATCAATATCAAACACAAATGCTTGTCTAGATGAAATCCACTCAATCAACAATAACCATGGTTGATTTAGATATAGAAATATAAAACGGTTGATCAATTTTAACTCAGGGATATTGATCATTACTTAAGAAATTGTGTGATGTTACCCAACCCACTTGCCTAGACGGTCATCTACGGCAAGGACTTAGACACCTAAATCACCAAATAATGGAAACAAATATTGCGGTCACAAGTATTCCCCATTTTCATTATTTACTTGACTTCTCGTGAGCGCGACGTAAGCCAAAATCTACATTGCTACATAGACGGTCATCTTTCGACAACAAACAATAAATGTGGACTCACTTGATTTAACAAAATTAAGTCTTCTGGTCACAAGTATTCCCAACTTTACTAAATAATCTTTTAAAAACGAATCATGTTTGGTTGACTCAATCACGAGGTGAGTGTCCTCTTTTCTTAATCAAATCAACCGCAATAGTATGTGTTAGTATGTGTACACACTTAATGGTTGCATTTATAATAGTATCACATCCTATTAGTTATCCTATTAGTTGAAAAGGACAACTTTGAGAAATCATAGTCAAAACAAGCATTCCGCAATAAACAATTGCTAGAACAATTATATATTCAAATCAACCGGTCAATTGTAAATGACATTCACCCACAATGCTAATCCTAACCATTAACTAATCAAAGTTTGACTCTAAAAATCAATAATTCCCAAACCAATTAACCAACAATCAACCATCTATTAAACAAGTCATTATCGAATAAGATTCATACTAGCCTAGACAAACATCGAAACAACCTACATAATCATAATCATGATAGCCAAATAAACACAAATCATGTTATTAAATAACATAATTATTTAATGTATGACAAACTAAGATAAATATGAAAAGAGTTAAGTTTACAACCCAATCTTTATCAAAAATGGTGGATGAAAGTGGAATCTTCTTTTTCAATCTTCACAAATCCTTGGCTCTAAATCTTCAACTCCAATGATTAAATCTTGAAAGATGAAAAGTTATGTTTTGGGGTTTATTTAGATGATGAAGATAATAAGGTGGATATATTGATTATAATGGATTAAAATGGATTTTTGATAGAGATGATGGGTGTGTGATGATAAGATATTTTGAGATAAAATATAAAAATTATAAAGTGTTGTCTAAAACTAAAACTGCTGCTACTCGTATTCATATTCGTATTTGTTTCTTTTTTTTTTTTTTGCAGCCCCCATTCTTCTCAATAAAGGGTAAGGGGGTGTTTGGTATGATGGAATGGAAATGGGAGAAAGGGAATGGAAAAGACTTCCCTTGTTTGTTTGCATTGAAAAAAGGGAATGAGAAGGAGAAGGGAGAATCAATTCCATTCTCCCAATTCTCTACAAATTGTAAAGAATGAATGAGAATGGAAATTTTTTTTTTCAAGATGTTATATGTAATAAATGCATTATTATTTAATTTTTTTTATGTATATTCATTCTCTGTGTGTACCAAACAACGGAATTCATTCTCTTTCCAAATACTCATTCTTTTTCTCACTATTTCCATTCTCTATTACATTTCCATCCTCTATGATCTCCTCCTACCAAACACCTCAAGAATATAGGGTTTTTTCGTCTCAATGTCTCCCAACCTAGTGAGATGGACTCCCCTCTCCTTCGGCCCATAACAAAAGTATTAGAAAGATAAATGAAACTGGGCTCCTGTGGGATATGTTGGATCACGGCTTGCTCAAAAGTAATTCGGTCAAAGTCGTCAATGAAAGCCGAAGGTTCAAAATGCAGGTGACTAAAAACAATTCAATATTGTGATATGTGGCCATGTGTCACTATATGATTGGTTGAACAAATTAATTCCATGGAGACATATTGGAATGTGAGGTCCACCATAATTGCGTTCAATTGTCTTCAAAGTTGGGCGTGAGTGGCCGCCAGAAAGCAATTAACGAAATCTGCTGCAATTTATTTTTATAATTTTTTTTGACAGGCGTTAAAATATTTGTCGCAAATCTGGTCCTTTATCTTACAGTCATGTAATAACCATGAAAATATTATAAGACGTAGGGTATGTTTGGTAAAGGGATTTTAAAGGTTTTTTAAGGGTTAGGAGATTGAGCCTTGAAAAAAAAAACTCCTAACAATAAAAGAAAACCTTGTTTGGATGCAAAGGGTTTGGGCTTTTTATTTTAAACAAAAATCCCCAACCCGTTTGGAAAAAAAAATCCTTATGTAAGGAGCGTTAAAAAAAAAACCCCACCCCCTGATCAATTAAATTACCCAAATAGCCTCAACCACTTCCCACGTTCTTCTCCCAATACCCAGTTTTTATGCATGATAAACAAAACTATTCCATACATCTTTCTTCCTAAAAAATTAATCCGAAGTTGCGTTGGTGTATTCTAGTCGGTATGTACACCCTTCTCATATCTGAGTTGCATGCTATTAATGTGAACCTTATATTTATTATTTCATATGTAATATATCGAATTCTCGTATAGTAGCAGTATGTATGTTTTATTATGGGTTTAATGGCTTTTTGTTGTTAATAATAAAAAATAGCCTTGATTGGTATGCTAAGTTGTAGCGCAATGTGCTTGAGATTAAAAAACGATTTCATTGGCATGTTATATATGTATATTATGATGCTTTTTACATGGTTATGTATTAAGTATGGCTCCATTTAATTAGATGTAGAGATATGCTTTTTGAATTTTTTTAATTCATTGTGAATATTAGTTGAAATAGTAACTTGTTTAGGTTATGTAGCACTTCTTCTGTATGGCTGACGAAAGTAGTGTTTATACTAAATAACGCATTATAAAGATGTCCATCATTTGTTTGGCTCATATTTTCGTTTTTGCTTTGTTTAATTGATATGATCTTTATAGATGGACCCAAACAATGATGAGGATATAGCGACCGATATAGATGAAATTATTGATGGAGTACACGATAATTATGCCTCTCGTTTAGATTATCTAGAAAAACATCAAGAAGAATTCTTCCGAATTTTATTAAGTGAGACGGAAAACAATCCTATAAGTAACCCAAATCATGCAGGGGGTTCTAAAGAGCCTCACAAGTCTAGCAAAGTGAATGGGAAATCCAAACATGCTAAGATGAAACGCAAATCGAGAGAGTCATCGGGAGCTGTCAAGTTTAAAGAATATATGACTAAACAAGAAACAACTGAAGAAAAAATTCTAGAGATACTTACGTCAGATATTCGTAATGTTAATCAAACTCCTAGTGTCAATAATGAAGCTGCTCATGTGAATCAAGCTAGTAGTTTTACTGTTGGTGCAGCTATAAGTGTCAATGAGAGCATGGTAAACAACGGGTTAATGGCAAAAGACGAGTTATGGTGCTTTGCAATTAGCTTATTTGAAGATGCGGTAAAAAGAGAAAATTTCACGAGTCTTTCCAATGATGCTAGTAGGCTGCAATGGTTGCAATATATATATATATATATATATATATATATATGAAAACTGATCGAAGTATCTTTTTTTATGCCTTTTGTCATTTAGCAAAATTAGAGTATGGTTTATGTCTTCAGTTACGTGAACTTCATTTGAATCTTTGATGTATTTTGACTTTAGTGTTTTATTTTGATTCCAGTGACTTTGTACTAAATCGATTGTGTTTTCTCTTTTATTTTTCTTGTCCTTGCGTTTAATTAAATTATGGGATATGATTTAATTCTTTGGTGTTTTAATAAATTGTAAAATGTTATAGGTGCATATGATACCATGGATATTGAAAGAAGAAGGAAAAGAAAAAGACTTTGTTGTTTATATTTGCTAACGGTTTCATGAACTAAAAGAATGATAGCAGCTTGGTACTTTTATAATTATATGCATAAGGAGCCATGCATGACATCTTTACAAACAAGTGAACTTTGGATAAAGGAAATTTTGAGCGGTCACCCTATTCGATCTGTTAATGCATTTAGAATGCATCCAGATATATTTATGAAATTATGCGATGAACTAGTATCAAAATATGGATTGAAGTCAAGTGATAAAATGTCAGCTGTTGAAAAGTTAGGGGTATTCTTATATACACTTGCGTTAGGTAAATCGAATAGGGATACTGGTGAGCGTTTTCAAAGGTCGGGGGAGACTATTAGCAGAGCATTTCATGAGGTTTTAGAGGCGATAATAGCTAGAGGAAAATGTTTCAATGGTCTAGCACGTGCTGTTATAAAGCCAAAGGATTCGACTTTCCAGCATATACCGCCTCAAATAGTTGATGATAACATATATATGTCATATTTTAAGGTAATGAGCTATTTATCTTCCAATTATTTATTAGATTATAAATGTCCTACTATAGAACTGAATTTTAAACTTACAGTAAGGAATTATTTAAGTTGGCATTAACAAAGTTTATATGTCAATTAAAAACTTTACATTACTTGTAGGATTGCATCGGACGTGGTACCGCCACTGAAAATAACTAAACGTTTATCTTATAAGATACTTTTACTATCATCTTTACTTCAATTATGTTTATACCATTCGATGCGTCATCAATACCAATAGTGGCCGCAAACATCACCTGTCGCTATCACCGTCGCTATCACCGTCGCCACATTTATGCGATTATCCTTCTAATATATTTTTCTCAGCAAATGGGGAGATGATCTTCAAACTCTCAGAGGCGAAATCATTCAGACCTATGCCGAAATCAACAGTGCTCATGAAGAACTGATAAAGGCCAAGGAAAAGATTACCTACCTGACATCTGTGGTGATTTCCTTGAAGAAGGAGTTCCCTGAAGTCAATGCCAGTCTCGCCGATGAAATCCTCGAGGAAGGCTCGTATTTCTAAGGTCTTTTAGGGTTAGGTAGGGAATATGTAATGGTCATGGTCTAGTTAGTTCTAATCTAGTAGCAGTATGTACATATAGTTTTTTTTAAATCTACCACTAATGAATCGAAATAGTTTTTATCTTAGAATATCGTACCTTATTTCCAAGCTTTGAATTTTATCCTGCAAATTACAAAGATATGGGAACTTTTAAAATTACATACCTACGCAAAAACCAAGACTCATTGAAATTTATTCCCTGTTTCAAGACAAAAAACATTGACGAGGAAACTTATTCATCAAACTATTAGTTAGTTTTATTAATCATTTATTTTTCTTTTTTATCAATCATTCTTTCTTCTAATAGAGATATTATCCCTATTCTTTTTTGAGTGATCGTATTAATCATTGAAATAGAGATATTTTCTTTTTTATCAATCATTCTTCCTTCTAATAGAGATATTAATCATTGAAATGATGCTCTGATTTATGAATGAAATAATTTAAGAAGGTTTTATCACTTTATGCATTAAAACATGTTTGACTGATTTCATCTGTTTGTTAAGATATTTTCTAATTTATTCTACATGTTTGACTGTTAGAGATAAAATATAGCCCGAATGGCCTGCTCTTAAGTAGATGGGTCGAAAGGCACACCTAACTGCAGATTATTCTCCGATAGAACTGAGATTAATGGCTCATTTGTCTAAAGACCTGTCTCAAATTGAGCTCCTCACAAATCCCCTCGGTGATGTCTTCAATATGATTACTGCAAAATGGACTGGGGAAACAGAGTCTTCAGTGTACCCTAAAGAACGAGATCAAACAAAAAGACTGGTTTATGGCATTCTATATGCTATGGGTGCAAGTTTCCTTGCAGGCCAGCTGGAATGTTGTACAGATGATGCTAGTGTAAATATTCAGAGCTTTAAAAGGTCATTTCCTGGCGTTTCTTTGTGGCTTAAGAAAGCCGTGGCAGTGTGCTGTAAAAATGGGTGAGATAATATACTGTCTATGGTTTCGGATAGAGTTTAGAGCAAGCACAAGGAATGTTTTGACGAGAGGTGGCAAAATCTATGGGTTGGGTAACACATCAAAATGGGTGAAATTGACCGGGAACACTTATCGTCCAATTCTTGAAAAACTTATGAATAATTACCGCATCAAATTGGATTGTAACATTTCTATTATATCAATTAAATAAGTGATTTTGTTTAATAGTATGATTTGGGAGACTAATTTTTAACAATACATGTGTCTGACTTTTTCTGCTTGTTATATTTACCTGTTTGACCCGTTTAGGTAAAATATAACCCAAGGCAACACATTTATAATTCTTTAGTGAGTAGGTTTAAACTGCCACAGTGCCACCTCTATCAAAAGGGATGGTCTGATTCCTTACCAATATCTGTACCAAGGACTTATCAGCATCTATTTTTGTTGTTGATTAGTTATGTAGAAACTTTAATGGAAAGGAAGCGATTTTTGGCAAAAATCAAGTTTGGATATACGAAGAAAAATCAAAAGCCCAGAGACAAGCTGTAAATTCCATTTGTCAGGTACGATATTGAAATATCTTCTCTTTGTTTAAATATCATAGTTTCCTTCTATTGATAGACATAAATGTTGGTGTTTTGTAGGGATCTACAGCTGACATAATCAAAGGGATTGAGAAGTCAGCATCTAGTGTTCGGCTTGCAGAAAGATTTCACATGCTCTAGACTATGAGACTATAAGGAATGGGGCCTTAAAAGAAAGCCCCTCATAGGGGCATTTATTTTATTATACGGTAATCTAGTCATCAAGGGGCTTTTCCTATTTTTTGGTTGGGATGAGGCCTTAAAAAACTCGTATATCGTATCCAAAACAAGGGTGAGGATTGTGAAAACCACAAAAAAACCATCTTTAAGGGCGGAGCCTGTACGACTAAGGGTTACGCCCATCAGATTCATACCATAACTAGATGCGCCCGGTGACAACCCTTTCAGATCAGAGGACAACGCCCATTAGTTTTCAACACATAATCCATATAACTTTTTATTAAAAAAAAAAATAATTTTTGAAGTTCTGTTTTTGGATAGGTTTTAAAAAACCACCCCCCCAAAAAAAAGAAGGGAAAATAGTGGTGTTCACAATTCTCACCCTTATTTTGAATCTCACATTAAGCCTGTATATATTTTATGTATCTGAAAAAAAAGTAAATTATTGGTGTTGTCGCCTATGGCATGAATCCGGTGGCGACACTTGCGTGTTCCCGATATAGTTGATAAAGTTTTGATTTTGGTGGAGGTTTGGGTGATGATATCCTGTTGATTTGTGGTGTTTGGGCAAGGATTATGAATGTTTAGGTTGTAATAAGGATGCATATTTGCTATAGATAAGAAGAAGATGTAAAGTAGAAGAAGATGTAATAAAAACAAACGGAGGAGAAGAAGATGTAAAAGAAAGAAGAATGGAGACTGTAGAAGAAGAAAAAGGAAATTTGAGGATAAGAGTTAAACAAATGGAGACTGTAGAAGAAGAAAAAGGAAATTTGAGGATAAGAGTTAAACAAAAAGTACTCGTAAATGTTTTGGTAATTAAATGGTGATGATTGGGGAGTGGGACACAAGGTAACGTTTGGATTTTTATGGAAAATTACCGCGTCTCATTCCCAACCAACCAAACGACCCCGAGGCCAGTGTGCAAGGCGTTCTGACGAGTGAAAAGCGGAGGGTGACGCCTCACTCCGACATTTTTCAATAAGGAAAAGTTATTTTTATATGATACTATATACAAACCGGGAAACTTTTTAAAGAATCTTTTCTTACTTGTTTTTTTTTATTATTAAAAAGAAGTTGGGTTTCAGTTTTTCTTTTTGGTTTTTGTTTTTTCTACATTTTTTTTTATTTAGGATAATCACTCATACCTATATGGTCTTACAAGGAGAAGAGTTAAACAAAACAATTATTAACTCAAAGCAAAAAGATATTTGTGGGGGCCCGTGAGGGCATTTACTATGTAAATGTTTAAGTCAACTGACATTCAGCTATGTTGCCTGTGCTTTCTTGTGATTAATACAAATTCTAACTAGGGGTGACAGTCTTTTACCGAAAAAAAACCAGAGGATATTTTGGACGTTATCTATAAATAACTAAAAGAGGAGGTTGGGGGTACATTTGGCACCCCTAATCCACCTCCTTGAGTCTAATCCTTTTTCCTTATTAATCGTTTAATTTTTTTAATATTAATCTAAATTAATTTACACTTTTTGGTTTTCCATCACCAATTTACACTTTAACTCCAATCTAAAACAATTAATACTTGCAACACGCATCCTTTGAAAATCGGACAGGGACTTTCCGGGAGAACGCTTCAAGATCATGAACCAGTCTTCTACCGAAATATTAATCATGAACTCATGAGTAGTATCGATGGCTGGAGCGGGCCATTGTCATTACTCCCTGCCAGTAATAAATGTGGCTGCCTAACTATATGCTTGAGGAGCACCCACACCGGAGATTCTGTTGATTATGCGTTTGAATTTCTATGGCCCCAAAGACGTAACTATCTTATCTTGTTGGAATCAGTGTTATTAACACTAAAGCAGTGTTTGCCGAGTTTCACGTTTCTTTTGGTTCTAAACTTGGCGATGAAGTACGTGTTGTTGATGTTGAGAACCCTACTGGAAGCATAATATCAAAAACATTGGTAGCAAGCAAGGGACCGACGGCCGAGGAGTGCACTTCGACTATGGTAAAATGCAAGACAACTTCACAAAACGGCGTCAAACAAAGATTTGGAAGCACACTGGAAGACGACATAACAAATCTTAATGGTAACCATAACCAATGTCTCTTTTTCTGCACTACTACTTTGATTATCTAAGAGTTAATTGGTTTTTTTTTATCCATCTATCAATTGTTGTCATACAAAGGCTAAAATGTTCTTGGTATTAATTACAGAAGTGCATGGACAAAAGCGGCTTTTGAAGGGAAAGTTGTTGGAAATTTTATGTAATAACATAAAATATCCAAGTTAATAGATATGTTAAAAAGAGTTGAAAGAATAATTAACTAACGTGAGTGTGTCCTACATTGGTAGAAGAATAAACATTAAGTATGTTTATAAAGAGGAGTGTTGGAGGAATTATAATTCCTTATAAGGGGCTACACCCCAAGTGAGCTAGGAGGGTGCGAAGCACCCGACGCGCCCGCGCCCGTGGGCGATGAGGCGTAATGTGGCGTTTTAGTGGCGCACTTAGCACGCTCGCATCGCCGCGAGCCGCTATTGAGCCGTCTTTATTTTTGACTAGTTCGGTATGGCTCGGTTATGGCTTACATGGCTCAATTGTGGCTAAGTGAGATGGCTCAAGTGTTAGTGGTTGTGGCATAAGTGGGATCCTTTGTTCCTGGTTTAACACCTGGAACAACACTTGCATTAGTTCAGCAAGTGACATCTGTTTTAATGTGTTGTTAACCTTCTAATGTTAACAGGTGTTTCCCACTTAACAAAATCTGATTTATATATGATTTGTAACTGATCAGAATGATAATAACAAGAACACTAACACTTTCTCCATCCTTGATCATCTACAATACTCTTTCTCTTTCACTCCTCTTCATGAAGTCCTTGAAGGTAAATTCTGGGTTGTGGTTGACTCTGGCAGTACTAACTGCTTTGGCTGTTGTACCCTGGGAAACTGTCGGGTTCACTTGGGTGGCCCGAAATCAGTTTTAAGGGACCTTGGTTTAACCATATCCTCAGCCCGTTTTTACCTTTCTTTCTGTTTCTGTTTTATTCTTTATTTTGTTTTCTTGTAATGTTTTGTACTACTTTCTTTACTTGTAGTTTTGTTGTTGTAATTCGAATGTATCTTCAATAATATTGTTGTTTTCTTGAATGGTGTTCTATCAATCTTAAAACTGATTTTCTTTTCTTCACCATTCTGTTAATTCGAATTACAGAATTATGTTTTTCCAAAACTTTATTATGTACTTTTCTGTAAAGTTATTCATTTAAATTAGTCTTACTTTCTGCAAGTTTTTTAGTAAAACTTTGATTGTTCTATTTCAGAAATGGCTACTGAAATGAACTCCTCTACTAATGGAACTACTTCTTCTACCACCACCAACACCGTTGGTGCAAATGTTTCTCAATCTGTAGGACTTACTGTCTCTACAAGCATGGGACCTTTAGTAGGTACCCAAGCTGCCCAAACTATGGCCAACCACTGTGAAAAACCAGAAAAGTTTTCTGGAAACAACTTCAAGATGTGGCAACAAAAGATGTTGTTCTATTTGACCACTTTGAATCTTGCGAGATTCCTAACTGAAACAGCACCTCAAATTCCTGAAGGTTCTATTGATGCTCAATCAGTAAGTGCTGTTGATGCTTGGAAGCATTCTGAATATCTATGCCGAAACTATGTGTTAAATGGTCTAGTTGATTCACTGTATAATGTATTTTGCAAAATAACGACTGCAAAAGATTTATGGGAATCTTTGCAAAAGAAATACAAAACCGAAGATGTCGGAACTAAAAAGTTCATAGTTGCAAGGTTTTTAGAGTTTAAAATGGTTGACTCTAAAACTGTTATGGCACAGGTTGAAGAATTGCAAATCATAATCAGTGAAATCTTATCAGAAGGAATGGTTCTTGGTGAAACATTTCAAGTTGCTTCCATGATTGAAAAGTTGCCCCCAAGTTGGTTGGATTTTAAAAATTACCTTAAGCATAAGCGAAAGCAAATGACCATTGAAGAGCTTGTTGTTCGTCTTCGAATTGAGGAAGACAATAGAGGTGCTCAAAATGGTGGTCATATTGAAGGTCTTGCTAAGGCCAACTTTGTTGAACATGGACAAAGTTCCAAAGGAAAAGGTAATTTCAAGGGTAAAGGGAAATGTTCTATTAAGAAGAACAAAGGAAAAAGGATGGATTTGAGTCCAAAGAATGGTGGTGTGAAGAAGAAGGTTAGTTTGTTCAAAGGGAAGTGTTACAATTGTGGTGAATCTGGTCACCGAGCTGATCAATGCAAGAATCCAAGGAAGGAAAGGGCAAATATGATCGAAGATAACATGGCTCTTGTTGCTATGATTTCTGACCTCACGGCTAAGTTGGAAGAGGTCAATCTTATCACCGATGGAATCAAAGGATGGTGGGTTGATACGGGTGCAACCCGTCATGTGTGTCCGGATAAGACCATGTTCCATAACTTGAAAGAAATATCCGGTGAAGACAAGTTGTATATGGGAAATGCCGCCACCGCCGATATCAAGGGTGAAGGCGATGTGATCCTCAAGTGGACTTCGGGGAGAGAGCTCAAGTTAACCAATGTGTTGTATGTTCCCGAATTGCGCAAGAGTCTTGTGTCGGGTTGGTTGCTTAACAAGAATGGGTTTCGTTTAGTGTTTGAAAGTGATAAGTTTGTGTTAACTAAACGTGGTTTGTATGTTGGTCAAGGTTATGCCCTTAATGGGATGTTTAAGCTCAATGTTGTACCTATTAAGCAAATGAATGGAAATGCTTCTACTTCCGCTTATTTGATTGAGTCTTCTAATATTTGGCATAATCGTCTTGGACATGTGAATTTTAATTCAATGCGTCGTTTAATTAAGTTAAATTGTATACCATCTTTTAACATTGATTCTAATTCTAAATGTCCAACTTGTGTTGAAGCTAAACAAACCACGAAATCTTTCAAATCTATTGAACGAAACACCGAGCCACTTGATTTAATCCATACCGATGTATGTGATTTTAGATCGATTCCCACTCGAGGTGGTAACAAATATTTCATTACATTTATTGATGATTGTACAAGATATTGCTATGTATACTTACTAAAAAGCAAAAATGAAGCAATAGATAAGTTTATCTTGTACAAAAATGAAGTTGAGAATCAACTCAACAAAAAGATTAAAAGATTAAGGAGCGATAGAGGAGGTGAATATGTTTCTCCATTTGCTGAAATTTGTGCTCAAAATGGTATTATCCATGAGCAAACAGCTCCTTATACCCCACAACAAAATGGCATTGCTGAAAGGAAAAATCGAACTCTTAAAGAGATGATGAATGCCATGTTAATAAGCTCGGGCTTAGGACAAGATATGTGGGGAGATGCAGTTTTATCGGCAAACTATCTTTTGAACAAGATACCTTTCAAGAAAAAGGATGTCACACCTTATGAGTTATGGTTTAATAGAAAACCATCCTATAAGTTCTTGAAAGTGTGGGGGTGTTTAGCAAAGGTGGTGGTTCCACCACCTAAAGTTCAAAAGATAGGACCAAAAACTGTTGATTGTGTATTCATAGAATATGCTAAGCATGGTAGCGATTGTGAATCCTCAAATCTTGCTGAACATAGTAGTGCATATCGGTTTCTAGTACATGAGTCTAAGAACCCGGAAATACACAAAAACAGTATACTTGAGTCAAGAAATGCTTCGTTTTTTGAAAATGTGTTTCCTCGTTTGGATCGAGGAAAAGCTTCTACATCAACTCCGGTTGATAAGATTGTTCCAGATGATCATCAAGAACAATCAAAGGAAGAAGAAGTAGAACCGCGAAGAAGCAAAAGGCAAAAGATTGAAAAATCTTTCGGGCCTGATTTTGTTTCTTATATGGTTATGAGTGAACCTCAAACATATCATGAAGCGGTTACTTCACAAGAAGCGCCTCAATGGAAAGAAGCTATTAAGAGTGAAATTGATTCTATTTTGCAGAATCATACTTGGGAATTAGTTCGTCTTCCACATGGTTGTAAACCACTTGAACATCGTTGGATATTCAAGAAAAAGATGAAATCTGATGGCTCTATTGATAAGTACAAGGCAAGACTTGTGGTCAAAGGATATAGACAAAAGAAAGATCTTGATTACTTTGACACATATGCGCCTGTAACTCGAGTAACTTCGATCAGATTGGTGCTTGCGATTGCAGCATTGAGAAATTTGGAAATACATCAAATGGATGTAAAAACCGCATTTCTCAATGGAGAGCTTGATGAAGAAATATATATGGAACAACCTGAGGGTTTTTCCGCTCCTGGCCAGGAGGACAAAGTTTGTAAACTTGTCAAGTCTTTGTACGGATTGAAACAAGCTCCAAAGCAATGGCACCAAAAGTTTGATCACGTCATGCTCGACAATGGTTTCAGGATTAATGAGTGTGATAAATGTGTTTATGTCAAAGACATATCTAAGGGATATGTTATACTTTGTCTATATGTCGATGACATACTCATTGTGGGTAGAGATGATAGTATGATCAAATCTACCAAAGACATGTTGAAGGCGAGATTTGACATGAAGGATATGGGTTTAGCAGATGTCATTCTTGGAATGAAAATTACTCGAACCCAAGATGGTCTAGTGTTAAGTCAATCTCACTATGTGGACAAGATCCTTGAGAAATTCAGTCCCGAGGACTCAAGAGTCGCTCGAAAAATAGAGGTGAAGGTGTTGCTCAATTGGAGTACTCAAGGGTAATTGGCAGCTTAATGTATCTCATGACAAGTACTAGGCCTGACTTAGCCTATGCTGTTAGTAGGCTAAGTAGATATACTAGTAATCCTAGTTTGGAACATTGGAAGGCTATGACTAGGTTACTAAGATACTTGAGATATACAAAGAATTATGGGCTGCATTTTGGTCGAGATTCAGCTGTATTGGAAGGATATAGTGATGCTAATTGGATATCCGATATAAAAGATTCCAAATCCACAAGTGGATATGTATTTACTCTTGGAGGAGCAGCTATAACTTGGAAATCGTCCAAGCAAACGCTAATTGCTAGATCTACGATGGAATCTGAATTTATAGCATTAGATAAAGCTGGAGAAGAAGCAGAATGGCTACGACATTTCTTGGAATATGTTCCAAGATGGCCAAAGCCATTAACGGCTATTTGTATACATTGTGATTGCCAATCGGCTATTGGTAGAGCTCAAAATACAATGTATAATGGCAAGTCAAGACATATTCGTCGTAGGCATAATAGTATACGACAACTGCTCACAACAGGGGTTATCACTGTTGACTATGTTAGGTCAAAGGATAACATTGCGGATCCGCTAACTAAAGGTTTAAGTAGTGAGGCAGTTTATAAGTCATCAAGAGGAATGGGACTAAAGCCCATTGAGTAAATTTGTACGAAGGAAAACCTAACCTAGATGTAAATGGAGATCCCATGATCTAGGTTCAATAGGACAACCTAATTGTACGAATAGAGGAGGTCATTGTGGGGAGTATCCCAAACATCAAAGGGAGTTTACAGTCACTGTGGGGGGAGAACCCACCACAATAAAGTGAGTTGCAAATTTTCCTAGTCCATTCCTATATCAAATCAATGATATCATAGAGGTTAAGCTTATAGATTTTAATGATTGTGAGCAATCACCTATGTTAGAGAGAAGTGTGGTCGCTTCGAATGGAATTGTGGGGGGCGCAATTCCTAGAGCTCTCGCAGAACCAGGATAGTGTTCCATGACCATAACGGACACGAAAGTGAGGGATTAACCAGACTAGGGAAAGTATTGTGTGATGTGCAATAACGTCTACGTAAAAAGGAGTTAGTTCAAAGACATCAAGTTCTACTAACTGCTAGGAGACTAAGTGCACTCACAAAGGAAAGTTCAAAGGGTAACACCTACTTATCCTGCAATACTTGACTGTCGGAATTTATCTTTAATAACCATATCTATTAATGTGGGGGATTGTTGGAAATTTTATGTAATAACATAGAATATCCAAGTTAATAGATATGTTAAAAAGAGTTGAAAGAATAATTAACTAATGTGAGTGTGTCCCACATTGGTAGAAGAATAAACATTAAGTATGTTTATAAGGAGGAGTGTTGGAGGAATTATAATTCCTTATAAAGGGGCTACACCCCAAGTGAGCTAGGAGGGTGCGAAGCACCCGACGTGCCCGAGACCGGGACTGGGGGCGATGAGGCGTAATGTGGCGTTTTAGTGGCGCACTTAGCACGCTCGCATCGCCGCGAGCCGCTATTGAGCCGTCTTTATTTTTGACTAGTTCGGTATGGCTCGGTTATGGCTTACATGGCTCAATTGTGGCTATGTGAGATGGCTCAAGTGTTAGTGGTTGTGGCTTAAGTGGGATCCTTTGTTCCTGGTTTAACACCTGGAACAACACTTGCATTAGTTCAGCAAGTGACATCTGTTTTAATGTGTTGTTAACTTTCTAATGTTAACAGGTGTTTCCCACTTAACAAAATCTGATTTATATATGATTTGTAACTGATCAGAATGATAATAACAAGAACACTAACACTTTCTCCATCCTGGATCATCTACAATACTCTTTCAACAACACATTAAAACACTTTCTCCCCCCCCCCCCCCCCCCCCCCCCCCCCCTCTCTCAATCTATGATATGATATGTATTTATTTTTGCCCCTTTTTTCCTTCTTTCTTTCAAGAACCTTTATTACCACTCAAATGACAGTTTTGAAAAATCTTTCTCACATAATATTTAAGAATGATGGTTACAGAAGATATATATTACATACAAATAAAACATACGTGAATACGCGCGCGCGCGCACACACTAACAAACATGGATCAAAGCAAATCATTTCAATTCACCAAGGCCATCATTACAATTACATGTATAGTTTTTTTGAAAGAGTATTGTGTAACTTACATGTACACCATTACATATATAGTTAAGTATTGTGTAACTTACATGTATACAATTACATATATAGCTAGTGTTGTGTAACTTATTAAGCGAACATTATTACAGACAAAAGACACGATCTCTTTCTAAACCAAGAAATACTTGAGCTCAGTCTCTTTCTTCACACCTGCATTCCCATTAAAACACTCTGAATTCATAACCATTAACGTTACTGTTAGAGGTGACTTCTTAGACCGTTATGTATTTCTAAATGGGTTGATTTGTCAATTGGCTAAAAGACACCCAAACTCCACTTCTAATGCGTAAAAGTGTAAAACTACTCTATTTTATACTACCAGTAACACATTAATCATGAATAAAAAATTTAAAAGTTGAAAAATTAACTCGCATGTCAGCCCTAGTCCCCATAACCAGTCTAGTTTGTTTTGACATACTAAAAATGACTGGTTCAACCCGACTCCAATTTGAATTGTCACACAACCCTCCATCTCGCTACCTTTAAATATGTTTCAAATGGGCATGAACAATGTTTGTCCGTGTTGATTTTTCAATGTTCACCCCTTGTTTAAAAGTACCTAATTACTTACAGAATGAAGTAAAGGTGATGTAAGAAGGTAACAACTGACCTTAGTACAGACATAGATGTAATGAACATCCATGTTCTCTAAAGGACTACCATCCTTCAGGCTTCCGTCACTATTCAATGGAACGGGCCGAGTCAGCTCCCATGTCTCTCCTTTTGAACTCTCTCCTGGCAGATACTTATCTGCGTCCATACACATTATATGGTCCAAAACGAAATAACAAAATTTAAACTTAGAGAGGATCTTTTTTTTAATGACAAAAAAAAACTCTCTCTCTCTCTCTCTCTCTCTCTCCCCCTCTCTCTCTATTGATATATGAAGAGAAGAAAATTTAGATCACCTATCACATGAAGCTTGATGGCCCACGAGTGAGATTCTTTTAGCAAACATATTCGATAAGCTGGAATACCATATGTTATCTGCAACATTATCACGGTCATCACCCCGAGCATCGACTGAAAGCTTTAATGATCGCAACATTACGTTGGTAATGAGCTTACCAGAATATACACTCCCTCCTTCTTCAGGACCCTATAGTTTGTTATCAACTGCTTCAATATATCAAAAAATCAAAAAGGAAAGGGGATAAAGTGTAAAATGGAACTTCAAGTGTTAAACAATTAGAAATAACAGTTGTTTTACCTATCGACCTCCTCAAGCATCTTGGCAGCATTTTGTTTCGAATTGAGACCACACTGGAAGAAAAGACTTGTCATTAGTCATTGATCCTTAACACGTGCCTTTGTGTTGACATTTACGGCCCACTTAAGGGTAAATGCATAGTCACAGGAAACGGGTACGAAGCAGGGTTTCTCGTACTCGTACTGTACACCTCGCACCGAAACGCGGTACGAAATCGTCCCGGACGAAGGCGAAACGCGATCCGAAACGGTAAAATAAGCGTACCTGATTTGACGTATCAAGGTTGAAATTTGCGTTCCTTTTAGCTTCGGTTCGCCGTACCTTTTAATAGAAATCGACGTTCTGGCAAAGAGAAATCGTTTTTTTTTCCGGTGGGGGAGAAAAGTGACAGAAGTAGAAAACAGAAAAGTAGCGGGCTGTACTGTACTTTCTTTTTACTTAAAGTGGGAAAAGATATATTAGGGTTGATAAGTGGGCTTATATTGGGCCATAAAATACAATTTTCAAATAGGCTGGTTGATAAAGAAGTGGGCTTATATGGTTTATGTAATACAGTTTTCATATGACCCTGCTGGAAAAAGAAAAAGACCAAGGGTCTATTAGTTATGGTTTATTTTTTTTTATAAATTTGATTATGAACAACTATTGGATTTTAGTATGAATAAGTCTATATTATATATGTTAGTTATTTATATGTTTTGTACCAAATTTACGTACCAAAAAGGGTACGTCGTTTCACGTACCCAATTCGCGTTCCGAATGAACCTACCCCCCCTCGTACCGGATTTTCGAGGCCTACGAACGGCGTACCCGTTTTCGTTCCGCGTTCCATGTGACTATGGGTAAATGTGTTGATTTGAGTAATACTTTTTGTCTAACAGCCAGATGGGTAATTTTAAAGCAATTGCTTAGAATGAAAAGAAACTTGCGCAAAGTGCATTCAAGTGCTGACCCCTCCTATATATATAATTTAAGAATTTTTTATTATTATAATAAAAAAAGATTACCATTGAATAAAATACAGTTCTTGATGATAAAATTTTATACGTTAACTATTCATAAACTTAAACTGAAAGGCGGATAAACCTTTTTGACCCACACTACAACCTCGTTGACTTAAAGCCATTTTGATGTGTTACCCAACCCATCCAAGCCATCTGACCCAGCCTATCACTTTGGATGCACTTTTGTTTAGCACAAAGAAGAAAACTCACCAAAAGAGAGTCCAAGGTTCCTGGGAAACAAAAGGAATGGAAAGATGTTAAATTGGAGGATAAAAGACAATCATCTGGTTGTTAAAGTAAGTCTGTGGGGAAAAAATGAACAACAAGAAATCATCCTTTATTAAACTGTGATCCTTTGATTAAAGAAGCAAATGTATGAAATATGAATGTTATATAATTACATATTCTAATAATGATTACTTTAAAACTTGAAAAGAACTTGCCATACTTTCACTCAAATATTCACATAATCTCTAGTTCGAAAGATACCTTTGTCAATAACTGCATCAAAAGAATTGTTTTCAAAAGCTTTCATATCCCTAACATCCATTTCGATATCTGCCCAAATTCAAGGACACCACAACAAAGCTAAATGACGAGATAAATAAAGTGTAGGTCACAATTAAGACAACTATAAGAAGAAGGTACATTTCAGATGAGGGGAATCCGAGTATTTCTTTTGCATTGCTTCAATAACAACGGATGATATATCAATGTTCACGATATCTGTATAACCATCCTTGCTCATGCCTTCACTAAATGCTACACATATATGTATTATTAAATAATAAAAAATGGTGCATTAATAGTGAGAACAACACACAAGGGTAAAGTGTAAAAAAAAGAAAGAAAGAAAGAAGCATAAACTATGAAGAAACGGGAAGTTTGAAATAATAAACAATATAAAACAACTAGCAAGTTTCAACCATTATACGTATGTGCTAAATTTGGAGCAAATACATGATAATTAGTTGATTACCATGTCAACACACGAGAACTAACTATCAAGCAGCATCTACTTAACCCTTTGAATTCCTTATTTGGGTGATACTCTTTTACGTACAGTAGAACAAGTTTTCTTGTAAAAGTACAGTATGAACTTCCTTTTCTATTCTTCTTTTATAGATTGATAACTAGCATATCCGTTGACAACTTGACATGAATATGGCCTCCACTCAAACACTATCTACAACACCAATTAGTCCATCGACAATAACAGTTGTGAGATACCCTACTGCCCAAATAGCTTCACTATGATCACATATATTGCCACCTCGTTCGACGAATGTTAGATTATGTATCTCATCTTCAAAGATTATGTACAAGAGGCTTTCCTAACCGAGTAGAATCAAACGAGCCGAAATGCTTTTTAACTGCACAAAAACTTTTATCTAAAGGCTAAAGTCCTCCAATAACCACAAATCAACTAGTAGCAATCCTTGTCACTTATGATCTTGAAACTATTGGGGAGCCCAAACGTCCTTATACTAATTTCTAAATTTCAATGAACAATCATTCAACCAACAATATGTCAATACCTCAAACTAATTCTTCAATTGAAATGGCACAAAAACATTAGAATTGCATAGGTGCTTTTGGTTATAGAAAGCTATGAGAAGTAAATCATTGAAAACAGAAAGCTCTATTTTCCAACTTATAATTACCCCTTGAAAAACTCATTCCTATAGTTTTCTCAATATTTTTCAGCTCAGAAATGGAAACTCCTTGTATTTTCCAAATTTGCAACTAAAAGTTCAAAACTTTCTAAGAATAAAATAATGGGAAATTTGAAGATGTTTTCAGTAGCTAAAACGCACCTATAAAGTCCTTTCAATTTCAATCTTTATATTTATTTTTTAATGGGTCCAAATTCTACACAACTTATTACAAACCCAGAAAATATATATTCTTGATCCAATCACACAAACATTACAAAAAGACAGTATATATATTTTGCAAGAAATAGTACCGGAATTGCCGCAGCCAACAACAAGGACACGGCGGCGAGTGGAGGTGGAGGTGGGGATGTAAAGATGTAAAAGAGGGGATAAAGATTCATATTTTTGATACCAATCAAAAGTGGTTGTTGATTCCTTTGCATAACGTTTGTCCCAATACCATGCTTCTCCGTATGCTTGTGTCATCTCTCTTTCCGTCGTCTCGTCGTTGATTTATTCCGTTCACCGGAATTTTAGTTCGATGTTTCTAAGAATGGCAAGTAGGACCCACACACACCCTACTTTTTCCTACTTCCGTGTTTTGTTAATTTTGTGTCAATATCCATCGTCTTATTTAATTCTTAAACTTACTTGGTGATATACTGACATGTAAGGGGAAGAGTAGTAATCAAATGAGTTATAAAAATATAAATTAAAAAAAAATTTCTTTGTTCAACACTTTTTTTTTTTTTTTTTTTGCACTTATCATAAAACGTATTTTTTATTATAAAATATATAACTTTTTTATTCATATTAAATTTTTTTTTACAAGTAAATTTTACCTCAGATACATATGATGTGTGCTAATCGCACAACAAAAGGGTCCCGCATTAAGCGGATCTTAAATAGTCTTTCTCACCATACCATCTCTTTAATTGGAAAATACCGTCGAGGAGAACCTACCAAGGCTCGAACTCAAGACCTTTGAGTAAACTCCTCTGGAGCCCCGCATAATAGGTTTAGTGAAACACCTCTGGCCACTGGGGTTTAACCAAGTGGTTTATTCATATTAAATACATTCTTAACATTTGGTATTTTTTTTATACTCATGTTTACTAAACTTTTACACTTTGTCTGAATTTTTAGTGTTTTAATATTATAACAATAAATCATTCTTGCAAAAGCATTGTTTTCATGTTTAATAAATTTTAAGAGACTTTATTTTAAAAGACAACTAGACAAGTAATAGTTTTCTAAAAAATAAAATACAGTATAATTGTAGTTGTATCGATCATTTTCTCTATCGATGATTACTAACATATTGTTACATCGTAAATTTAACCGATAGTTTCTTTATATATTTAGTCAAAAAAATTTAATTGATCCCATCAAACAATTTTAACTTCAAATTTACACCGACAACATGATCATTTCCTAATATAAATTAATGTTACATATATAGTATAATTATATAACTAAATAAATAACTTCATCTTAAAACATAATTGAAAATCCAAAAGTAGTTGTTACATTACAGAATGATGAAGCTATTTTACAAAAAAAATCACGACGCTATTAATCAAAGACAAACATTACAAAAACTTAATTGATACAATTCGTACACTTTCTCTAAGTTCTTATTTGGTTGCAAGCTTACAAAGAACTTAGATCATCTAAGAGAGCTACAATCAGCTCGATATCTCTTCATTATTCGACTCAGAAATATTGAATTTGGACACATGATATGATAACCTAAGATAATACAGTTTGTCTACTAATTAATTCTCCAATATATATCTTTTTCAAACTTAGTTTGTCCGTCACACTAGATAAACCGCGTTAACCCATGATACGGTATATATCATCAAACTCATTAGTACAAAAAAAAAAAAGGTGTAACTTATCCAATACATATTTCAATTCGATCTTCCAAAAGTAAAATAATTAATCATGAGTTTGATGATATATATAGATATAGTGGGCCGGTGTCATTGAGATTGAACATGTATAACGACAGAAATTCCATCAGATACAACATGGTGGTGGTGGTTGTGGTTGTCATCTTCATGGGAGGCCGTAGTATTTGTCGAGGAGACTCTTGAACAGTTGTTGTTACTATTTGTAGAATCAATAGTAGTTGTTGTTGGGCTAGTGGTGCTGTCTGTTGTAGATGTTATATCTTGGGTTGCTGCTGGGCCATGGTCACTAGTGAAATGAATGGTGGTGGGCTGAGCTGATGGTGGGCCTGAGAGGGGCCCAACAGCTAAAAAGACACAGCATCTACAAAGTGGGCAAGTGGAGTTGGATTGAAGCCAATGGTGAATACACTCCTTGTGAAAAACATGTTTGCATGATGGTACTTGTATCAACTCTTCATTCAATTCAAATTCCCCAAGACATACACAACATCTGATCAAAGGACATATATACATACATAACATGTTATTTACATTTTTTAGGTTTTATATATCTCTACGATTCTAGACATATAGAAAGTTATATTTTTAGGTGCGTCTAAAGATTTTAATTTCTTTGCACTTATAAATATATAAATCATTTAATTTACGTTAACATAATTAGTGTATAAATAGACAATATTATGTTTCGGTAAAATATATTTTATTAAAGTAAGATGTTAAGTTGTTGTAGTGTTTAGTTAGATATAACGATTTTGGAGATCACGCATATATATGAATTAAAATGCAATATGTGTGACTTGTAAGTTGTAACCAGTTGATCCGGATTCTCTTTTTATATGGATTCATTTATTTTACCCGGCCCTTTGTATGTAGATATGATAAAACAATAAAACTAAGCAACTTTTAAAAAAATAAAAAGTAATAACAAAAATTTAATAGTCCGTAATAAAAAACATAATCATGAACTATACACCCACTAAGAAAATACCTGCAAAGTTCCACTAATTTCAATTTTCAAAGATTGGGATACACAAAATAACAAAGTAATCAAATATGTGTAAATAGAATAGAATGGTCTAAAAAGTGCACTATTGGTTTTAATTTTATATATTTCTTGTTGCTTTTTTTTTCTTCTTCATATAATGATATAATGATGGTGATTGAGAGCATAAATGCATGTCTCTAAAGATAAATGGCACTCATATAGTCATGTTAGATTCTGCTATCTTTATGATCATAATTCCGTGGTCACTTTTGAGAAAAGGAAAGGCCAATATTTAGATGTCATGTTCCAAAAGAATAAGTTACATATGCGCAAAAAACCCACAATAACAATATATGTTTGTCATTTGATAACTACTCATATTTTGTACTAATAAATATAGTGCCCATATTTCATTTGTAATAAAATTGGGCATTGTTGTATTGTAGGATCTATATATTTTATATACTTAATATTTACATATATGACATAAAAAATAAAGTGACCCCCAATGTCATCTTTCATAGTGTATGTGGGAGATTGAAATATAGATAGCAAGAGAGTGAGATACTGCTTATAATTTCTACCAAAGGTGAGAAATAATCCAGTTGGTTTAACCACATATATGACATATGAACTATATACGTTACTAAGTAATTTCTTGTAAATCTAGCAAATTGAGAAGGTATGTTATTAAAAACTTGTAATTAGTTGGCTTACACTGAATCCTTCGCTTTTAAGACTTCATCAAACACAACCTTTGGTAGCTTATCCTTAAGACCTCCTTTCACTCCCATTACATGAGGCTGCAAATAATTTAAATTTGGAATATGATCACATTGATATATTACAAGCAAATGAATAAAGGAAATGAATTGAACTTTCAATGATTTCATTTCTTGTTACTTGTATTTTCAAACATGCATCAAGCTTGTTATATTTCTCCTTTCAAAAACAAAGAATATATTTACAATTAAACTTCAGATTTTCTTTTAGCCTTGTCACAAATAAGATATATAGAGCTATAACAAAATGACTATCCGGCCAAACATTGCATATTGTTGTATTAACTCTTCAAGCTCGATGATTATTTTCAGCAACACCCATAAGAAAAATATATGGATAATAGTTAGTTAATTACCATGGGGAGAAAAGAAGTAGCATAACGGTAAGTAGATGGCGGATGCAGCGGCGGAGCAGAAGAGAGAGCATAGGCTCTTCTTTTGAGGTAGAACAAGTAGAACAAAAGGAATAGTATGATGGAGAAGAGGATTGGAATAGAGAATATGAAAGCTTGATATACCCTAATTTGAAGTGCATGGGAGTATGGATGATAGTTGATACTTGGAGTTTGAGGAACACTCATTTTTCACTATATATATCAAAAAAACAATTAAGTCTTGATCAAATTATATATACTTGTATATAGCTAGCTAGCTTCTTCAATAGAAACCAAACATCAAGGAAGATAGATAGACGTGCCTTTATATCTTTAAAGAATATGACCATTTAATTATAAATACTCGTAACAAAGAGTGACCTATAATGTTAATTTATATTTGCAAGTGGTTATGGGTCCTGAGGTTATGGTGGGGATATTTGTGAGGTTGGGAAATAGGATCTCATAGACAATGAAATATGATAATTAAAAAGTAATGGAAGGAAGATTTTAAGGACACACTATATACATATTGGAACCTAACTTTTATTTTGGATTTTTGATTAAGATTGGACAATCGCACTAAGGGTCTTAATAGTGATTATCGGTCCTAGATTAATTAGTTTTAATCCCGGAGGCATTACTTTTCATTTAAAAAATGACTAGCTAGAATTCATAGTCTAAAGATCACCGAAGCTTGATTGGTTTGGTATTATTGTGTCGACAAGACCCTTATCAAGTTGGAGAAAAGTTAAGATCATAGATCGAACTAGTAGAGCATGCTCATGGTGATGAACAGTTCCAGAATACTTCTCTGATGAGTTGTTTCATAACCAAAGTTACCAAAGTATATTGGATAAAAACTAAAAGGTTGAAATTCAGTTTACATGTAATTATTTACATCAACTTACATTAAAAATTACTGTATAAAAATTACATTGAAATCAAATTTGCTAAGATCGAGTAGCGGGAATTGAAGGATATATTTTATCTGAAATAGATTAAGATTACTATTTTGACTTAATTACGTGTTAGGTTGTATATTAAATCCGATAACGTACGAACTTATCTGACAACAGGTGTATGCCCATTTCAAACCACATATAGAAAACTAACTATATGCCTACCCCAACATTGTTTTGACACATTGCTAGCTAGCTAGGTATATACCAATTTAACTTTTAACGAATGTATTCCGGTTGTAATTATTGGTTTGTTTACTAACATTATACAAATAAGAGTTTACAACACGTGTGACATGTAATATAACACGTGTTTGTAACTTTTTATCTGTAATTAGTTTGCAAGTTTAACATTTTTCAATTATATATTTAGGGGTTGAGTATTGCAAAATAAGTATTAAAGTAAAATAAATAGAACAAGATCTTGACCCTTAGATCATAGTTAAATTGATGTACGAAGATTCACCAAACAATTGATACACGATGATTTTCATGATGCATAGTGATTTTCAGTGAAAAGAAACCTATTGTTTTATTTGTTTTACTTTAATACTTGTTTTGTTTTACTTAAAACCTATATATATATATATATATATATATATATATATATATACTCCTTTATAAAGCAAATCATCATTTTCTCATTTTTTAACTTTTAGCTTTTGAAATACTTATATTACCTCTCTCTTTTATTAACTAACTAGATTTTAGACCCGTGTCCAACATTGGACACATGATTTACGATATTATCAATATTAGATCTTCATACATTTAAGTCATAAAAGCTTGTAATTTTGAATTATATATGGTTCTAAGTGTTATATTTTGCAACTTGTAGTACAATAATCATAGGTTCGTCACTGTCATCATTAGCCGAGACATATTGATGGAATTGTTTGTTGTAGTCATTCTGCCCATACCACGCATAGGCTTATTTTCAATCACATGTCTTATGATAATCAGATAATAGTTAGAATTGTTTTTATATTCTTTGATAACAATTAAGACTCTTGATTTGAGTGACAACTGTAACTTTAAACATTAATACGCAAAGCAAATATATATATAAAAGGAAAAAAACTATGTACTTTTTTGACCGAAAGATATAATGAATCTTTAATGGAGTTCATATTGATTTGGATTTAGTATTCAAGTAACAATCTGTTGTAAATCGTATTTTGTTATGTGATTGTCTCATGTTCTGTGGATCCTATTGTGTTTAGGATAATGATATTGTATATTGTCATCTATTATTATGTTTGGAATATGTATCTAGAGTTCAAATTGTGTTTATATTAAATATTAAACTAAATATTTTTATTTTTAATTTATAAAAATGTAATCTTATATTTGTTAATAAGTACTTAGGTTTTGAAATAATTTTTTGAATATAATATTTTATATGTTGAAATTTTTTAATTAGTTAAATGATTGTAAATTTTATTAAATTCTCTCAAGTTGATGGCTAAAAATAAATATAAATTAAGTATTCAGGGTTAAAAAGTGTAAATTATTAATGAAAAACAAAAAAGTGTAAATTAATGAGACTTTTTTTACAAATTAATATAAATACTAATATAATGATATATTTAGATAATGATTATTAGGATTTTTAATTTATAGTTTATCTACACGATGACATAAGCGAGATTCAATTTAACAAAATCGAACGATTTGATTGGTTAATAAGTCATTAGTTCAACTGTCTTATAATATATTAAGATATAAGATAATATTTAAATATCTTCACCTAATATATATACTTATCATATTGTAATCTCATTAAAGGCAAGACCAATGAACAGTGTCACATGCCACGTGGCGTTGTTCTATTGGTCCACTTGTATTACGCGTTTTTTCCCAGATTTTGCCATATCGGATTCCGTTAAAGTTATTTTTTGTTCGGTTTTTCTTGGTTTCCTACGTAATTTTTTTTGCTTTTGTGTTTTCTTTCTATTAGTCCACCTATACCCCGCGTTTTTTCGGATTTTGCTATATCGGATCCCGTTAAGGTTATTTTTCTTTCGGTTTTTGTTGGTTTATTACATAGTTTTTTTGCTTTTGTGTTTTCTTTCTATTGGTTCATCGTATACCCCTCATCACTATTTAGATTTTGCCATTTTGGATCCCGTTTTGGGTTTTTTCTTGGTGTTCATCATAGTTTTTTGGCTTTTGTGTTTAGAATATGAAATTAACTACTTTTACATTACCCCATTAAATCAACTGTTTTTAAATTAATAAATACATCGTTAGGTTATCAATACCGACGCCACTCGTCATTGCCGTCGTATTGCGTGGATAACCTTTTCATTAGATTTTTAACATAGATCATGTGATGTATACGTTATAATTATTAAACAAATTATAATCTTAACATCATTTATTTAAAATATAAATATAAAAGTGTTTAACATAATAAAAAGTTAAACATGTTAATTTTTTTTTTTTTTTGTATCTGCCTGAGACTAATTAGCTAATAAAAAAAAAATGAAAATAGAATTTATTTTGATTGGGTGATAAAGCCCGTGTAAAATACTACAGTAGTAAGATAAGAAAACAATACAACACCCCCCCGAAACTCAACTCCAAAAAGGTCGTCTGGTGAGTTTGAAGTTGAGAAGAAATAAACCCTAACCCCCCATTCCACACCGATAGATATATATTATGTCCGGGCAACAACCAGCTGCAGATATCATGACGAATGATCTAAACAATTTAGACCTTTCAAGTGATCTACACATCACTTGTTTCTCACATGTCTTCAATGATATTTCCCTTCATTTTCAGATCATTCGTTTTCCCAAACAGGTCACTCTTACCTTTTTTTTTTTAATTACCTTATATATTTATTTGAAAAGCCCGGTAGTGGCTGTGTCATACTATATGAGTGATATATATAGAAACTTGAATATCTTATATTTTGTAGAGCCTTAAAAATTATGAAATCTAGGACAATATACCGGGCCGGCCTGCTCACATTGCTACGGCCAATAACTAAAAAGAAGAGCTTTTGAAAGATATGTTGCTGTGAAGAACAATAGGAACTGACAATAGGAACAAATAAGAGACTACTGTGACGCCTCAAGTTTTTTCTCTGGAGAATACACAATTGATTTCTTTGCTTATGGATCACAACTGACGTATTCGTGTGCTTTACTTAATGTAGATATATGCATGGATTGGTTGTAACTCTACTAAACTTGGACATTTGTATGCTGCTGCACCCACCAGACCTGTAAGTTTTCGCTTATCTATCCATTTTCTTATGCATCTTTAATTTATGTGATCTTTGTGTTACTTCGAGTCCTTGACTATTGGTGGTTATTTCCAGAACGATGTAGTCAGTGTAAGCTCTCTTCTTGGTCACACCAGTGATAACACGGGATCTGGTATTGCGCGTCGAATAGGTAAGCCTCTATGATAGGGGTGGAAATGTAAAGTTATTAGCTCATAATTGGGTTGATAGGGGTTTTATCCCTAACAGGTCAATGAATAAACAGCTTAAAAGAGACGGATCAAATGGGTCGAGAGCTACCCAAAGTGTAGTTTTAATGTAAAAGACCTCCTAAATCAGTTTATTAATAATCAGATTTTTTTTTAAATAATGAAATTTCTGTGATTATAGTCTACACTGCACCATGTTAAAAAGCTCAAAATTTTAACTATTGTTCCAATTCAACCCATCCCAAACAATGACAAAAAGAATTCACCTGTTAGGTATTCGTAACTTCTTTTTTTCAAAGAAACAATTCCACACAGATTCCTCGCCTATTATGTCTACCATGAGATTAGAGCCATCATTAAATAAGTTTGTTTTGGTCGAAGGCCTGACATCAGTGACATGCAATCTTTTTGATAGTTATGAAGACTGGAGTTCCTATAATGTTGGCATGCAATATCCCGAAAGATAGCCCCATCCTTGAGGTTCTCTCCCCCCCCCCCCCTCTTTTTTTCTCCCTGCGATCCTTTTTTGGTAAGGGTTGTTCTACCCCAGTTTAAATGCTCCCTGGGATCATGAATATTGTCTGTTTGCACTTCCAGGCAGAAGCTGAAAAGAAGCTGGTCCAAAAGCTAAAAACTCTTGGTTACACAAAGTCAATACATCAAGAAGCATCTTAATAGCTAAAGGTAAGACCTATTTGTGCATGCATATACACATACACACAGATGCTTCAGTGATGATCATCAATACCGCCTTCCAGTTATGCAATTTTATTATAATTCCCATGTCATTGATGTTACATATAAACAATGAGAAAATTATCGAATGGAGCTATAGAATCACTAAGTAACTTAATTGGAGTTTCATAGATTTGAATAAACATTTGAACTCTGGTTATATACTCAGTTATTTTCACAATGGACGATTACAAATGAAATGATTTAGATAAACACACTTATCCAAAGATGGTTGTCTCTCCATGAATGGCTACCTCTGCCTCTATACAACAAACATCTTTGTACAACAGCCCCCTGTTGGTCTGAAAGAATATGCCATGTGTAACGAATCTATGCCATCCCCATTCTGCTTTTGAAGCACTGAACCAGTAACTAGCTGCAAATTTATGACCGATATTGAGCTTGTGATATAAATAATAGTGACTGTTAAAATCCAAGGTGTTAGTATTGAATATCAATGTGCTTGATGGGATACACAAAATATACCTTTCCCGTAGTAAGGCTTGTTATTCAACTGATCCAATATTCGAAGTGTAAATTCGGCAAGTATCTTGGTTCCATAGGGAAGATTTTCAGGATCAGCCAATGCCAGTTTTAAAGATATGTGACCACTAACCCCTTTTCCATTAGGATATAGCTGTATCTTCCTGCACATATGCAAGTATCTGGTGATGTCAAGTATTTTGTATATCCCTAAATAGATAAGATCCAGTTATGCTAATGCTCTTGCTAGTTACCCTAAGTGATGGATAGATTATAGACGGTCATATTTACATGATTGTTTGCTTTTAGTTTATCAATTTGTTATTTGTCTGATAATTTGCACAAATAAAGGAGTGATGCATATTACTGAAATTTTGATGCAAACACATTGTTACCATTTGTGATCACCGATATTAAATATGTCGGAATTTTCACAGTCTGCGTTTACTTTTGTGTAGTTGCTGATTTTCCACATGTGTTTGTAAGGAACTGCATCTTTTACCATTGACAAACTTTCTGTTTTGCCTTTACTTGTCTCTTTACAGACAAACACCTCTGCTCCAAACACACAGTTATCTCCAACAAGATATCCGTTGCTAGGATCATTAAATTCTTTAAGGCTAATGAATTTGTCAAAGCCCCACTCAGTTCTCAACCGATGAAAACGTCTTCCGTTACTCATTGTATCTGGGTGAGAAATTGAACAGATTTTGATCTTAATTTGCGTGCAACAGAATATCTTATAATCAGAGTTGTCATGATCCAAGATGTATAAGACACATTAAATCCCTTTATTAGAAAAAGGGTTTATTTAGTATTGTCGTCGTTTTTCACACATTAAATATCTATATTAGAAAAAGAATTGTTTGGGATTATGTCCAAGTCCCAACTTGATGTGACCCATACAAAAAACACCATTTTACTGAAACTGTTGCAAAATCCACTTGAGCTCTTCACCTTGCCTCCTACACTCTAAAGCTTACATATACAAAGATAGTACTTACCTTCAAGTTTCAAGTAATTATCATTGTTCTGGTCAAGTAGAAATACTCTGAATGTGGCATAAACCTCCCAACCAGGTGGGAGTGAAGTTGGGCTTGCCATTGCCAAGTATACAGACAAGAAATCTGCAGCATTCTTATTCTTGTTGCCATTTGGGTGAATCACCAACTTCCTGCAAGTTACAACTGTTATAACCTTAATCCTATGCCCAAATCCCTATCTTGGTATATAGCAGGAAAAAAGGTACCATTTGTAGCCTCCAGCTTCAAATTCGCCTGATTCGTATCTTTCGACATTTTGTTTTGTGAGTAAAGAAAACTGTTTAACGTAGAGGATGTAGTGAGCTGGTGGTGCCTCAGATGTTGATACGGAAACCCCTGAAACATATAGCGAGGTTGGGATTCAACTTGAAAAAATGTTAAACATAGTTGTCGATGATCAGCATCAGGAGAGAATCGACTACGACAGGTATGGTATTTGACTTTAGAAGTAGAACATAGACCAAGTTTTGAAAAGTTCATGCATTGAAAGATGCACTCTGAAGAGTTTGTTTGATGGGTAAGACTTGTAAGCTGGTTTAGTATTTCAATACCATTTATAATTGACAACTTAAATGGGAAACACCGATTATATTATCAGATAAACTTTGTTTAGTTCATGTGAAAAAATACGAAATTGTATAGTTGTTGGGATATTAAGGTTCCAAATGTTACATATTAGAGAAAATGATGGTAGAGAGTTTACCTTGGGCAAGACTTGCCTGTGAACATGATTCATCAATAGCCATGTGAATGTAATACGCAAGTGAAAATTCAAATGAGAAGGGAATATGAACCACAGAAATCTTGTGTTAAAATCATAGGTTTTTGGACGACTATATATACGTATATGCTTTAAGATTTTTAGTTTTGTTTACTACAAAGCATATATTCTAACTTGCCATTTCAAATCCCAAATTTAAGGCAAAAGAAAGCATTTCAAATTTAGTGGTTCAAGCAAGGAACCGTGGGTAATGAAATTTGTATTCGTTTTACAAATCCCAAAATCAGGTACTAATCCTATTTTGCGTACAATTAACAATCAGGCTCCAAATGTAGATTATATGTCAAAATTCTAATCTCGAGTCTTAACGTTTGTGGACCAAAAATTGCAAGACTATCTATCGAAGTTAGAAATATTGACCGTTAACCTGTTATGCACCAACCATGCAAATTGTATTCAATTTACAAACCGAAAATCAATTGACGTTTTCCGGAATGATATGTCATCTGATTTTCATTCCTACTAGTTTTCTTGTCATTTCCACGTTTCTCTCAATCCATGAATGCGTCAGCTAACTCTGTATTCTTGTCCCCATCGAAAAGAAAGTTATAGAAAAATGATACCATGCAAGTAAAAGGTAAACTTATATACAACTGAGTGCCTAGTTGGTCACACTTGTTAACCGAATCTATAATCTATAACTAATATCAAGAAGAAAGAAGAAAAGTTGTTTGTTCACAAACTTTTTGAACTTCATCATAATTGTATAATCAATCCCTTCTTAATATTACTACTTTTGCTAATCAAAATAGTTGCGCCAATCATTCGACAAAATATTAGTGGCTGGAATTTTATATTTGGGTGTATACTCTTGCAGGCTGCAGGAGGCTGCCATAGGCCCATATATTATAGACACTGATGTTCGTTCCACAAAAATTAATAAACTTACCATAGTTATGCATTAAATATTTATATAATATACTATATAATTTATACCCTATAGTAAATTTATCAATTTTGATGGTACTAATATCACCACTCTATATTATTAATTGTTCACTTCATAAAAGACTACAATTCTTATCTCATAAATTATATCTCACTAAAAATTTCTATAGTTTTTGGGTTTATCTTCAAGACATGTACTATTACATTACACACCTTCAAAGATGGTTTTTATGACACAACATTTCACTTTTGTAAATTTGCGTACATTTCTTCTCTCTAATTTTGTGTCAAAAAGAAAAGTATCAAACGCAAAAGTTAGCCATATTTCATTTTGTTTACGATCAAATAAATAAACTAAAAATATTCATATTCCTACACCGCCCTAACTACAAGTAAATCAACGACTAGCATCCATCCTAGGATATTGGGATTCCATTAATTAATATTCTATCTATATATCTATATAACCCTTCCATCTCTATTTTTTAAACTTGTTTCCTGTTATAACTTCCTAAAAAGAAAGAGGGTGAATCATCAAAACAGATTTTCATCCTCCTCTCCTTAATTTGTCATCAGGTATTATATTCCACAACTATATACTCGTATTATATGTTTGATTTGATATTTTATGTAGTTAAAAGTTATTTTAGATACGTATAGATTTTGCTGGTTGATGTTAATACTTTATGTGGTTTGCTAAATACAACCCTAACCCTTAGGACTGTGTTTAAAGTGCATAAATTATTTGTACATTTACCATGAAAATCAAGGATGGACTTTTAACATGAAAGGTACAAGTTGTTTTATGCACGTTAAAACCATGAACTATTGATGTTTCCGTACACCTAAGTTTAGAGCATGTGTTTTTCTAGCAACAATTATTGTATCATACCATCTAATATAATAATAGCTAGATTACATCTTTAACTTCCTTCTAAAAATGTGATTTTGTGAAATCATCAATATGTTATTTTCGAAAAAAAATAAAATAAAATCTAGTAATAGCTAATATAGTAATATACTTTTGTCTTTTGAATAGTGTGCTTATTTAATTAATTGGCATATATGCAGGTTAATTTGCTAAGAATGGAGACATTTTTGTTCACATCAGAGTCTGTTAACGAAGGACACCCAGACAAGCTCTGTGACCAGATATCCGATGCGGTTCTAGATGCCTGTCTAGAACAGGACCCTGAAAGCAAAGTTGCTTGTGAAACTTGCACCAAAACCAACATGGTTATGGTTTTTGGTGAAATCACCACCAAAGCTAATATCGATTACGAAACCATTGTTCGTGACACTTGTCGTAAGATCGGGTTTGTTTCTGATGATGTGGGACTAGATGCTGATAACTGCAAGGTTTTGGTCAATATCGAGCAACAAAGCCCTGATATTGCCCAAGGTGTGCATGGTCATTTGACTAAAAAGCCCGAAGAAATTGGGGCTGGTGACCAAGGTCATATGTTTGGTTATGCTACTGATGAGACTCCTGAACTTATGCCACTTAGTCATGTCCTTGCTACTAAACTTGGAGCCCGTTTGACCCAAGTTCGTAAAGATGGGACTTGTACGTGGCTTAGGCCCGATGGCAAGACCCAAGTGACGGTCGAGTACCATAACGATAAAGGAGCCATGGTTCCACTACGGGTCCATACTATTCTCATTTCGACTCAGCATGATGAGACTGTTACAAATGATGAGATTGCAGCTGATCTTAAAGAACATGTGATTAAGCCTGTGGTTCCTGGTAATTACCTTGATGAGAAGACTATTTTCCATTTGAACCCATCGGGCCGTTTTGTGATAGGTGGGCCTCATGGTGATGCAGGGCTTACTGGCCGTAAGATCATTGTGGATACATATGGGGGATGGGGTGCTCATGGTGGTGGGGCTTTTTCTGGAAAGGATCCAACTAAGGTGGACCGTAGTGGGGCTTACATTGTAAGGCAAGCGGCTAAGAGTATTGTGGCTTGTGGGCTGGCTAGGAGGGCTATTGTTCAAGTATCTTATGCTATTGGTGTCCCTGACCCGTTGTCGGTTTTTGTGGACACTTATGGAACAGGGAAGATACACGATAAGGAGATTTTGGCGATTGTTAAGGAAAACTTTGATTTTAGGCCTGGAATGATATCGATTGACTTGGATTTGAAAAGGGGTGGTAATGGTAGGTTCTTGAAGACTGCTGCTTATGGGCATTTTGGTAGGGAGGACCCTGATTTCACATGGGAAGTGGTTAAGGACCTCAAATGGGTTAATCCTCATCAAGATTAATTAGATCATAATAAAACATATGCTCATCTTGTTTTCATTTGCTTTCTAGATATATAACAATATATGCATACATGTTTTACTGTGTTCTATTTCCATGTTCCTTCTATGAATGAAGCTTCAAGTCAGCAAGCAGTTAAGTGAACTACGTTGATCTAAACTTTTAGGAATATTACTTTCATGTGAAAAGATTAAAAGCTATATTCCAGATTTTATCTTTCACTGCCACTATATCCAACATCTAGAATTGGATTCCCTAATAAAGTTGTGATGCTATAAACCTAATCTTGTGCTTTTTACATCATCAAGCATCCAAAAAATCATCTATGATTATGTTATGTAATGTGGAATGGTGTATTGAAACTTTGAAAGTATAAATTTATTTTCTATTGTGTATGATCTTATAATATATTATCACTTTAGCTATAGATGTCATGTGTCAACTTTGAGTGATGACTAAGTTCTTTCATGGCATGGGAGTTCATATAAAATGCGAGCTACTATCTATGCTGGCATGTGTGAGTTATTGTCAGTGTATATATTTTGAGTGATGACCAAGCTACATACATACATGTTCAATATACATCAATATTCCACCTTAGGTGTTGGGACTTTCACATTCTATCTATATATTACTTCTGAGTCTCATGCGTGGAAGATTGATACTCCTTGATAGTTTTCACATTTTTTTTTTTATCATTTAACATGTCAAATCAAACATCAAATAAAATAACTACTACCAAATAACATCAAATTGCAGCAACAGAACTGATATAATAGCTCTCGCAACCAAAACACCGATATGGTCCATTGAAAAGACGAAAATATTTTTCTACATTCCCTTAGAGATGTTCAAAATCCTCCACGAGATAGATATGGAAATGACGTAACCAGAATAAAAACTACACTAATTGCAAGATGATGGCTTCCAAAAGATTAAGATAATACTCAGATTCTATCTTCAAACTATTATAAAGAAAAAGGTTAATCGTAGGCAGTCATTCAGCTAAAACATCTGATCCGACAACAAAGACTCGTCTTAATCACTAGATTAAGATGTAAACAGGCTCACATGTTATAAAAAAGATAAATAGCTCTGATAAGAGAAAAAAAAAAAACTCGTACTATTTACATAAAAAAACACATAGCTCTACTATCGAACATGTAGTCTACCTGAAAGTTACAGATAAATACTCATCTTTTGGTGCTTCGAATCATACCAATTGCCCATGGGTTTTAAGTACCGCCATAGATACCTGTTCATCTTTTTAACCTGTCTTGGCCCTTCATTTCATTTCTCAGAATAGTTTTTCTCCTACCAAAATCATTTAGACAAACTCTCGGTTGCTGATTAAACTTGGACTAAACAACCAACCCTCGATTGGGATTTAACACCATTTCTTTTTCTTGTTCCAAATCGTAGACCTTGTCGTTCATGTCTTCCTTTTTATAAGCTTCCACCATAATGAAAAAGGTTGTTTCATCAGGCTTACATTGCTTATCCTTCATTCTCTTGTAAACTCTCTCCATTTCCAACAAATCATCTGCCTTTGCGCAAGCATAAAGTACTGCATTATGAAAGGACGTGTTCTCCGGGATCTCCAGTTTCCCTGCTAATTCCACCATACTTATTACCTTATGAAAAAGACCTCCATTTGCATACCCTCTTATCAAGCAACAAAACGTCTTGGTATCCGCTCTCATACCCTCTGCTCTCATTTGATCAAAGGTGTACTCCATGTTTTTTGTATCCCCCACATCCGAAAATGCCTCAATTACATTATTGTAGGTGGATGTCGTCCATGGAAATGAGAGCTTTCTCATGTACTCCATAACTGTTGACATTTTATCATACAGCTTTTTCTTTCCATATGCACCAATTAAAATGTTGAATGTTCTCGTTTCCGGCTCAATTCCAAAATTTCTAAACTTTTCATACCAACGTTCCATAGTTTCAACCTGACCCATGTTGCCAAATAAGCCAAGAATCGTGTTCATCGTCCATACGTCTGGTTTGGAAGAACTGCTATCAAGCATTCCAAGAAGCACTTTTTCCATTAGATCAAACTTCCCAGCCTTCCCATATCCAGCAAGTACTGTATTTTGGGTGACTGTATTTGGAGTTATTGACCTTTCAGCCATTTGTTCATATAGGTTTTCAACCAGATCAAATCGAGCAGCATCTACACAAGCTTTGATCAGAATACTATACGTATATACATCTGGTTGGCATAAAGGGATGCTCTTCATCTGGTCAAGTATTTTAAATGCCTCATCAATGATATTACTTCTGCAGTACGCAGCCAGCAATGCAGTATATAGTTCGGCAGTGGGTTCCAGTCCCTCTTCAATCATCATATTAAAAAGGTTTCGAGCATGCTGGGGTTGTCCAGACCTCCCGAGTAGAACAATGAGTTTCATATACGTTCCTGGCTTTGGTTGGTAAAATGGCTGTTCCTTCAGCATCTCAAAAACCTATATATGATATTCAATTGTTCCAATTAGATGTGGCAATTTGGATCCATTAACTCGTCAATGGTCAATACGAATTATATTGTTTCTCTAATGGATTAAAAGGGTAAGATAAAAAAAGATATGGCTTACTAAGAAACGGGTCAAACGGGTTGAGCCGGTTAAGCGGGTCAAAATATGCCCGGAGCATATTCTAATGCATAAAAAAACTCCCCCAATAACATTTTATCTGAGAGCTTAAGCTTGTTAACATAATATAACCTTTGTAAATCATAATTGACACAACAATTATTCATGAAAAATTCATAGACTTGGGACAAAGAATGTTTCGGTTAAACGAAAGCTCACACTAATGATGCCAGATGGTACTCATTTGACCCATTACCCAACCCACCTACTTTGCCACCTCTGGTTCCAGTTGACCATTGTTAATTCCTACAGGCTACAGGTTCCAAAAACATAAATCTATACCCTTTTCACACAATCATATACTCTGTTAAATTCTTTTGAGGATGAATAGTTTGATGGAAGTTATATAACGACATAGATATTAGAAGTCACTTCAGATGCAAAAATTCAATAACATATCATAGAGGGAAACCTAGTGGTAAGGCAATCACTTGATGACCTTAAGGTCCCAGGTTTGATCCCCGCTTGGCACAAAAAATAATTCCTTTAAGGTACCCGTTACCAATGAAGCCTAGACCCACATGTGAAGTTAAATACGCGGGTTTGATCCTTCGGGGTGCCCAGATCATGTGGGGATTAGGATGGAGGTATTGTACCGGCATCATATGACTCATACGGGGTGAGTCGATGGGTATCCAATTGTGGTACCGGGGCTAGGGTTCCCTCCATTACCCTTTATCATAGAGGGAAAAAAATTCGGATTCTGAACAGAGATCTACGTCAAATATATTTATCTGCATAACCTAGTGGTTGGATGGCTTGTGTTGCACAAGAGAAATATTAGTAGAATAACAAACACTAACAGATCAGAAAGTGCAAGGAACTCATAGAAGAATAAAAGTTCATGTATTAGTACTATTATCTCATTTTGAGCAAAAAGACATTGATCAAGGTACTAAACCAGAAGATCTGATTCAGGTATTATATCAACTTGGAGTGATTCAACATCAAAACAACTCTTCCATAGTTAAAGAAGGCAACAACGGTGAAATTGCAGGAATGCCAGTATAGAACTTGAGCAAAGCTTAGTTAAATGGAAAAGTATCAAATTGGTCCGAAATGATACCAAAAGAAAACACAGAATAATGACACATTTCGGGTAAATGACAATAATAACCTATAAACCTACCTCCCTTAATATGCAAATCAAAACCGTTCTACCAAGTAGACTCGTATATAGGGCACTCTATCAACTCCAGATTTTTAGAATTTTTCATTCACATTGCTTAATAATTTCTTTTAACTTTTGTTTTAAGCACGAGTACGTACAGTTGTACATGTATGCATCTTTTGCTTTCAATCAAACCAACCATAAAGAATTGAACTTTTCACCTAAAAAGGTTACCTTATCGAAAATGTACAGGGGTATTTTTAGCCACTTATGGCAATGCTTATACTCAGAAGTAGAATCAATTTCACCCTAACCCTAAACTTCTTATTTAGAAAATAAAAATCCAAAAACATTAATCCACATTGTCAATATTCATACTAATAATCTTATATGTTACATACTTAAGTAGTCAATACTTATTAACTAACATTATTAAACTATATATACAAATACAAATGTATATATATATATAATTACCTGTAAGGCACGTAACCAGTTTTTGGTTTCAATGGAGTCAGACAAAGCTTCAGTAACAGTACTAACCCACGGATTCAAATTATCTCTACGGTCCATTTTCTTTTTAATATTTTTAATCGGACTTCTTCTTTTATTATTGTTCCTTTCATTTACTGACACGTCACCAGGGTACTCCCCTTGTTTCCATAATTTCTTCTTTTTTGGTTCTGCTACTGACCTCATTGCACATCTTATTGGTGTATTTATTATTATTATGCGGCGGTGGTTGTCGCGTCGGAGAGGACGGTGGTTGTTGGATGAGAGTAGTGAAGATGAGAATGACAGAGACGATGACGGCGGCGCTGCTGCTGATAACGACATCTTCTTGCCCACCGGCGATGGTTTTTAGACTAGTGTGCAAATATCTGGGTTTTTTTTAGATAAGGATAATAACAATTTTCTTAGTTCTAAAAGTAACCCTTGTAGTTTTGTTATTCTTATATATCAGGCACACTTTTGTTATTTAGGATTTTTTTTTTTTTTTTTAAGAATTTTTTTTTTCTTTCTTTTGTTTCTTTTTTGGTTTATATTGAAAGTAAAACAACATCTTATATTGAAAATGTCAGGTTGCAAATCTTTCAATAAAGATAGAACAACTATCGTATAACTTGCACGAAATATTTGTCATGTAACATAAATGGGGAACGTGTAAATATAAAGTATGGCTATAAACTACTATAATAAACTGTAGTGCCGTAGTGGACCTTAGCCCAACTACCGAATAAAAATGCAAGAGTGCGAGTAGCCATCATAACATTCATTTCAGATAAACAATACTTGCTTAGCTTTTAATACTATTAACACATTATTAAAAACGCACGGAACTTACAAGCAACAGCCCCCTTTATCAATCCCTAGAAACATATATATGTTAAACGTGCCATTTTATTACATTACGTCGCAATAGTTTACAAGTGTGACATATTAGTTTTGATGTGTTAGTTAATTCATTATTACTTGTGTAAAAAAGTAGTTCATCTAGTTTCCGGATCCGAAATGAATGATATAACAAGAGTAGCCGAGGCGATGAGGCTATTTATGAAGTGTAGTTCTTTGTTGGTGTTACTAGATTTATCAACCGGAATTTTCTCCTCTAGATATAGAGTAATATATAAGCCTTATTTTATTTTATTGGTTTTCTTTCACATTTTTTTTTTAGTCAAATCATATTTTACAATTTTACAATTTTTTTTTTTTTTTATTAAACTAAAAAATTGTGTCAGCTACTTTGAATTGTGGTTTCGTGTATATTGACGAGTAGTGTGTGACACAAGGGCTTTCTCTAAAAGCATAACATGTTTTAGAGCATGTCAGCATACACCACCACACCAAGGTATTGTGTCTTGCCGAATCGACACCGGCTTCGTGGCCTTCCACACCGTCCAGTCGTCCACATCGAGTCCGTTACAAATACTCTTAACACATTACCCAACTATCAACTTTATGACCTCTACATTGATAGTTTTATACATCCTCATTTCAACACCCCAACGGTAGATTTGTGGTAAAGGTAGTATTGATTTATTGATCACATTCACACCGGCCATATATATGTATGTATGTACATCAAAATCTACACTAAAATTAAAATCACAAACAATCAATGAAAATTACTTTTGTTTCGTATGGTAGTTCATCCTCTGCTAGCTTCAACTCACAATGGCACACGAAAAGCCACTGCATTCATAGAATAACACGAGTCCATGTATGTCTATGTCCAAGAGCCCGCCAATGATAGTTTTCATTCAATAACCTTTTTGGCATCAGAGTTCACAGGTTCGGCGACACTACTTTGACTCCTGAGCCGTCTTTTCCCCTGTTCCCAATTAATTGTCAGTACCAAGAAACACTTACATATCCAATTAACCTGCTTGCCAACAAGTTATGAGCTAGAGAAAATGGCCTAGTTTTAACTTTTAAGGGTCTAAAAGGGTCATTTTTGCATAAACAACTAGTGGATCAAATATGCTTACTAATAATAATGTAATTTACAGGTCACCTCTCTAGTTAACTGGTACTCGTCGGATTCAAGCATGCGAACAACTTCTCCCATGGTTGGTCTCTTGTTTGAATGAGGATCCACACACCTCAAAGCTGTTAAAAGAGCCCGTTTAAGTGCACTTCTAGATGGCTTCGTAGTAATGTCAGGGTCCACAACCTCTTCTGACTGCCTATTTCCAACCATAGTTTTCAACCAATCAACCAGGTTTACCTGCAATTCCAATCAACAACACTTGTTTTAGAGACCAACCATCACCAAGTTGGGCTAGTGGCAACGAGTCATGTTTCCTCACAAAAGGTCTTAGGTTCTAATCCTATCTTAGGAAAATTTAGGGGTGGCCAGGGAAATGACTAAAACCGGCCATAGACAAAGCTAAGTTAGACCGCTACAATGAGCCAAAAATGGATCATCGTCTCGAGGTAACTCTTAACTAAGGATTGACATGATTGACTCATTTCCATTTAGCTTTTTTTCTCCCTCTTTTGTTTTATGATTTCTACTTGTCACATATAAAAACATAAACTTGAATCAACCATTTATAAGAAAATGGATCAAAATTGCCAAGTTCGATGCGTATGTACCTCTTCTGCTGGACGACCATAATCTACAGGATCCCTTCCCGTGATTGCTTCCAAGAGCAAAACTCCAAAACTATAAACATCGCTCTTTTCATTCAAAAGCCCTGTGTTTGCATATTCTGGAGCTACGTATCCAAACGTGCCCATTACTCTGGTTGTAATATGACTCTTCCCAGCACCTAATAACTTAGCCAGTCCAAAGTCAGATAGCTTAGCATTAAATTCACCATCTATCAGTATATTACTAGCTTTGATATCTCGGTGCACCACTTTTGGCTCAATAGCCTCGTGCAAGTATGAAAGCCTGCAAACAATTGTATCATAAGACTATTGATGAAATTAACACATAAGAAATAGAAGATATGACCCAAGAAATAACATAGATTGCTTACGCCTTAGCAGTACCCATGATAACTTTCATGCGAGCTTCCCAAGTAAGATAACCATGCTCTCGCATAGCTCCATGTAACCATTGCTCTAAGTTACCATTGTTCACATACTCATAAACCAACATCCTAGAAACAAAACATATATCTAGTTTCAAAGATAGAAACTATTGAAGAACATCTTGACCTATTTTTTTGTCTACTCTGTCCAAGACGGGTCAAGCTCAAATGCTTATATAAAGAAAACTGGTGGAATAGCTTGAACATATCAAACAGTTTGAGAAGTCAACCAAAGTTTAATCAAAATGCATTAAATTGTCTTTATCAAGGAAAATTACCTACCCTTGTTATAATGTAGCTTTCGCAATAGTATTTTAAAAAAGAATACAGAAGATGATTACCTATGTGTTCCTTCGATACAATAACCAAGAAGCCTAACTAAGTTTTTGTGCCGAACATGACCAATTGCTTCAACTTCTACCCTGAATTCCTTCTCTGCTTGTCCTCTGTATTTCAATCATAATAAAGTAATATGATCAACCACTCAGCTTATCTAAATTGAAAAGGCCTAATCAAAATTGACATACTTACACATTGTTGAGTATTTTTTTGACTGCCACTTGAGAGCCATTAACAAGATGACCACGATATACTATTCCATAACCACCTTCACCAATAATGTTGTCCTTGGAAAATTTGTTTGTGGCTACTTCAAGATCCCTTAACGTAAACCAATGACCCCAACCAAGATGAGAAAACTCAGGCAAACCAGATAAAGGAGACGTCCCACTCATAGGGTGTGAAGATGATCTATAAAGATTATCCATCTCTTCTTGATTAAATGATTCTAACCGACTACTATTATCAACAAAATTATTCTTTTCAACGCTCGTTCTTTCTGAAATCTTGTATGAATCCTTATCTTTTTCACTGAATTTGTCCCATAAAGTATTGGACTTATCATCTTGGCCTTTAAGAGTATTAGCTGAATTATGATCAACTCTTATGTCTTTGATCTCAGTTGATAAAACACTCACTTTTTGGCTAAGTGTAATTCTCTTGTTTTCTTTCTTGGATTTCTTCTTCCAGAAACCATAACATGAAAACATTATGAGAACAACAGAAAATGCTACAAGATATTACACTTGAAATAATGTTAGTCAATTCTTTGATAGCCTGCAAATAATAAATCAAAGAACATGCAATTAGAAATATTCTTGAAACAAAACCATTGTCAACTCTTTGGAAGCTACATACACAGATCATCAACACACGTAATATTTGTGAGTTGTGATATAACAAATATGAAAATTGATATATGTATATATGGGTCTAAATATATGGAACATATGAGATATAGTAATGAACAATGATAGTAACATAAAAGAAAGCACATTAGTATAAACAATTACCTGAATATGCAAAGAAAATCTTTTTTGAGTGCTTTTAACCAATATGAAATATACAAGAATTACAAAACTCTGTTCATGGGTTTTAAATAACTCAGAAAAGGGTATCTATAAATGTGAAAGAAGCCAGGAAATAACTTGAATTACAAGAGATATAGGAGCTGAAAATGAGAAGGAAAAAAAGAGCCTTTTTCGAAGTTGAAAGGAATGATATCACATGGAAATCATTTGATATGTGAGTTGTGGGGGAGATATCCAGAAAGGTATTGTGAAACACAAGCATTAATATTTAAATTCTCTTAACAACTATTCTTTTCCAACTTCCCGCAAAGTATTATATTATAAAATTTGGGCTTAGTTCTTTAAAATGATTGTATTACACTAATAACATCATAATTAAAACTATGACTACAATAAGTTCCAATCAAGAATGATCTTTAAAATGATCAAAGGGCGTCGCGCGTGGCCCCTATAATTACTCACATATATATTGCATATAACAAAGTTAGATTTTATGTCTGAGTAAGTTTCACATCCTGCAAGTGTTCTAGTTTCGTCACTGATTTAAATTACTGGCCCAAAACCGTTGGTATCTCATTTTTCTTTTTCTTCTACTCTTCTAGATGGTTGGAATATGGATTAATTAGATTAGATGTGTAATGTGTTAAACTTATGATAATAGTAATTACTAATGATATAATATTAAAAGACGTTGGATCAAATGTCACTAGTGATCGCTACAGGTAGTCTTAAGAATTCCCATAATTCATACCAGATGTTTTAAGATTACGTTAGCTTAAAACCAAAGTCTAAACTAGATATCCATCTGTACGTCCATTTCTCATTGGCTGGCTACTTTTTTTAGCTTAATATTAAAATACGTAGTTCATACGTATTATCCAAGTTTTTTACTACTATTTGAAAGCATGACAATATATGGTAGGATATCATTACTGTATTATCTTTAACTTCATAGCTTTTGTTCCTTTCCGGGAATTTTTTTTTTTTAAAATAGTCAGTTTTTTTTTTTCATACATAACAATTGACTTAAATGATTGAAATCACAAAACCAGCAATGAAATTTTCTTGAACTTGAATACTTCCTTGGACTTGCTTACCATAGAAATGACTACCTTAAGGCTAAAACTTTACGACACTTGACACCTCAAAGCTAATTTACCAATTTGCATTTGCTCACGGGGGAAAAAAAAACACCAATAAAGTGGGCCTGAAACTTGATTTACAATTTTTTAAGTAAATAGTTATTATAATAAGCCCAATAATAATTCCAACCCAGTTGTGATTATAAATGTCCGGCATTGGTAGTTATATAGTTATATTGGACTTTTACTAGTAGTTAAAACGGGCTAGTAAGTTAGAATGGGTTTGATAAGCTAGAGAAAAAAAAAAAAAAAAACATATTTGACTGGGAAATCCAATACCCAAAATTTTTGGATCGGGTTTGGACGAGCTTAATCGTGAAGAGGTCTAGTAGTTAACGTGTACTTTATATTAGGTTTGGGTTTGAATGAGCTTAATGGGTTTTAGGTTTAATAATAGGGATCGAGTATTACGACAGTTTTGAATAAATTTCTTCGTTGTTACCTCATAAAATATCTAATGGCTACAAAGTAGGGTTTGAGTAACATTTTCGTAATCAGCTTTAGTTGGGGATATGATGCTACCCACCGACCTGTCACATTGCCATCCTTGGATATGCAAATTTTTTTGTTTAAACTTTATAGTAATACCATTGAAAAGTTGTGAGGTTTTTTTCATTTCGGAAAGAGGATATCACCTCTCTTTTATATTAATCAATTGCAAATTACTATACATCAATCACAGTAACTTGGACATTCCTCTAGCTTAGTATACACACCGATTCTATCTAAAATCATATTAATCTATCAGGATGTTTGGGATACGGTTAGAAGTGATTATTTGACTATTACGTCTATAAAACACAAATAATCTAAAAATGTGTTTGAGTGAAAAATGATTATCTATTATAAAAGCGCAGTTTTGATAACGTAGAATCTATTTTCAAAAAGTAAAATCTGTTTTGAAAACGCAATACCAAACACATCCTATATGAATACTAGTATAAACAATCTTTACAAAAATTATATCCTTCACATGTTATTCTTTCCATATAAAAGTTGCGAGTTTATTTTGACAAATTTTTAGGTAAGAATGAACTTGTAGACACTTTTTAAAAAAAAGGTAAGAATAAATTAGTTGACACTGTGGTCCTAAAACCTAAATTAGTAATTTAACAAGGTCTAATTGCACATTCTTTAAATCTAAAGGAGGGAATTAAAAAAAGAAAAGAAAATAAGTAATTAAGTGAATATTCCTCCTAGGAAAATAAGAAAAGCAGAAAACTCCATTACACATTTCTGTGGACTGTAGTGAATCTATCTATCTCAATATCCCATCACAGACAATGAAACAACCCACCTTTATTACACTGATAAAAACAATAAAATAACTGAATACATATTATTATTATATATGTAATGTATTTATATCTCATTTGTGGCTGAGAATCAGAACAATAACAACAAAAATAATGGCTGCCAAGAAACTATATGATTCATTCCCAAAAAGGCTGATAGATGAGGTGCATAAATGGGGTTCAATGAAACAAACAGGTGTTAGTTTGCGTTATATGTTGGAATTTGGTTCAAGATTTACTGACAGAAATCTTATTTTAGCTGCTCAATTTCTTCATAAAGAATTACCCATTAGAATTGCTAGGCGTGCCATTGAACTTGAGTCACTTCCTTATGGTTTGTCTGAAAAACCAGCTATTCTCAAAGTAAGCTTCTTTTTTTTATTAATTGATTTTTTTGCTGTTTTTTTGAAATGGGTTTGTTTAGTTACTTGATCTGTGAAGTGGGTTATGTCTGGATTTTATTTTATTTTAATTAATTTTTTATTTTTTGGGGACTAGCTTTTGATTTGGGTTAGTTGTTCGTGAGCCAGGTGACATGCAGTATAAACTCGGAGGCCATGAATGTTCAAATTCTGGTCTTGTGTCTTGTGATTTATCTTTCTTATGTTGGTTATGGGACTGGTCGGGTGAAGACCAATAATCGGTGGGTTATCCATTGTTTTGGGTTACTTTAAGGGTGTTATCGAAATGACTTGGTACTAACATTATTTGAGGTAACCTGTCAACCAAGAGGTTGTGGATTTCAGTGTTACGGTGGAGATGTCGTTAAGACGTGTGTGGATGTATGTGGGATTGTGGATACTTGTCTTTCTAAAAAAATTGAATTTAAGTTAGTTCATTTTGGGAAGGGGGCATTTGGGAGATATTGCTATGTTGAATCAAGGAGGAACTTGATTTATTAGAAAAGTTTCTAAGTGATGCTGGTCAGTTGGTTAAACACCAGTTAATTGTCCATCGTGTGAGCTTGATTAGGTTTGAGACACGGTTGAGGTTGCAAGAAAACCAACCTTTTGGATGAGTGCATTGAATGTTTGTAGGTATATGACAAATTGAAAATTTATGCTCTTAACTTTTGGAAGAATGTTGGGATAATACTTTTTCTCTCATTTGTATTCTTATTCTGCTTGTGTTTTTGGAAATATATATAGATAAATCCGTAAGGATATTATGGTTTGATGAGAATATACAAGGATTTTGGTATAAAGAAACATAACCAGTAGTTTTGTATCTGTATTGATAGTTTGGGTCATTAGCTTATTGTGAATCAAATGATGGTTTTTAGGAATTTTGGTTAGTCTTTTTGTGATGTGATATTTTCATTTTTACTTATAAAGCAGTTGGTACCTCTGATTTTTGGATGCTTGATCCCATATTTTTGTTACTTACAAGGTGCGAGATTGGTACCTAGACTCGTTTCGTGACCTTAGAACCTTTCCAGATATCAAGGACAAGAATGACGAGCAAGACTTCACAAAAATGATTAATCTAATCAAGGTCAGACACAATAATGTTGTCCCTACCATGGCTTTAGGAGTGCAACAGTTGAAGAAAGATCTTGACCCAAAACTTGATTACAAAGACTTGGATGATATACACCAGTTTTTAGATCGTTTTTATATGTCAAGAATTGGGATTCGTATGCTAATTGGTTAGTGCCATCGTTTATAGCCAGTATATCCATCTCTAATCTTTTTTTTTCCCCATATGTTTTACCAAGAAAGGTAGCAAATTGGGCAGCTTTGTTGGGTTGGTTAACGGGTCAAATTGGGTTTTGATCAACATTAGGTAATAGTTAAGTCCATTGGGACCAGATGGGTTTGGCTGGCCTGCAACACATTTTGTTCATTTTATAAATAATCAACTAATTCAATATGATTACAAAAAACTACAGAGAACATTATAAGAATACAGATCATTTTCTTTATAAGTAGAATAAGTTAAAAGCTTTATGTATACTTTTAGCATCTTTTTAGCTAAACTTCTTATCTTACTCATTTGGGGATAATACATAAACAGACCATCCCATTTTGGGGCAAATGGTTTAAATGTTACCCTTATTGTGCTCTTGTAATCAGTATCTCGTACCTGTACATATAATAGTTGATAAAATGGTTTTTATGGTTCAAACTTGTTCAATTCTCAGGGCAGCATGTGGCGATGCATGATCCAAATCCCCCACCAGATCAAGTTGGTTATATACACACAAAGATGTCCCCGTTAGTGGTGGCAAGAAATGCTAGTGAGGATGCACGCTCTCTATGTTTACGTGAGTATGGCAGTGCACCAGAAGTAAATGTCTATGGTGATCCTGATTTTACATTTCCGTAAGTTATTATGCATTTATCTCAAGAACTCTTAATACTTTACTAGAGGTGGCAGTTTCGTTCCATTAACTTATGAATGGGTCAAATTGGGCTGTGTTTTTGTCCCAGATAGGTCAAGTGGGTCACAAGGTATATTTAACTAACAAGGGAATGGATCAAATGGGTTTTACAGGCTGAACAGGTTGAAAGTAGCCCCAAGTCTATTTGTTTATGCATCAACCTCTTAAATCATTTTTATTCGACTATTTCGACTATAAGTGTAACAATATCTTTTGTGTACTTGTAAGTAATGAATTAGTTATTTAGAATAGCTTCTTAAAAACAGATCTGAAGTGTATACACTTTGCAATACATCCTGATCCAGTCTGTTTCAACCCATATTAATAATGACCCATCATCTATCTTACTAAAAAAAGAAAATGACCCATCAGCCAACCCATCCATCTTGCCACCTCTGCAGTTTAATCTCTATTTTCATGGTTGGTGTTCATCAAATTTACATAGACATGTTTTGGATCATTTATGCTTGTGGCAGTTATGTCCCTAATCACCTGCATCTGATGGTCTTCGAGTTAGTTAAAAATTCATTACGTGCTGTTGAGGAGCGGTTTATGGACTCAGACAAAATTGCACCTCCTATACGAATAATAGTTGCAGACGGGCTGGAAGATGTCACAATCAAGGCATGTTGGATTTGATTTTACAAGTTAATCTTGTATTTTATATCTATATTCAATTCTTTCTGCCGTCTAATAAGAAGAATGGGTGTGTGGTAGTGTAGGTTTCTGATGAGGGGGGTGGAATTGCAAGAAGTGGTCTCCCTAAAATTTTTACATATCTCTACAGTACTGCTAAAAATCCAATTGTTGAGCGTGCGGATCTTGGAACTGCTGATATAGCAACAATGGCAGGGTATGGTTTTGGGCTCCCTATAAGCCGATTGTATGCTCGGTATTTTGGAGGGGATCTGCAGATCATCTCCATGGAAGGCTATGGTATGTTGAACTCCATATTGACTACTTTCACCATATTCTATATGTAATTATGTATGATTAGAAGTGGCAAGATTGAAAAATTGTGAGGGTTTGGGTAGCTTGTCAAGGCAAATAAGTTTTTGGTAAGGTTTTACACAGGTTGAGTTGGATCGGGTTGAGTTGATTCACTTTTTGGCCAAATTTCTACATTTTAGATAAGTAATTAGCTTGTCAAACATATTTTTCCAAAGTTATATTATTTCAATAATAGTAAAAGGATTTAGGAGCGTTTGTACATTACAACTACACTTTAGGAGACTTTCGATCCATTTGACCGGTTTTCTTCCAAGTCAATTCTTTTTACCCTTCAGAGATAAAATCTAACCTGAATTGACCCATTTAAAAGTCGTATCTTATTTGCTGTGTGTGAACCATTTAGCATAGACATCCCAATATCGTGCCTATCTTACAATCAAAATCTGATCATTTGTCTAAAAAAAAACTCTTCTGAAACTTCCGTTTTGACGTTGGAGGGTCATGGTTACACGTTACAGGGATATGGATAGCTATCAGGTCGCAGGTGGATATTAGGATTTTAGATTCTGAAATACCAGAGTGTGTATATATACTTGCTTACTTTTGGCTGTTTGTATTCAATATGCTGGTGGATGATTATATAGGCATGCCAACTAGGATGTCTCTCGCAATTCTTTTAGTGTGCACCAAACAAGTAAAAGAAATAATATATTTCAGGATTTATACATTAATAATATGTATCATTTTAAACAAAATCGAACTCTTATCATATGATTAACTCTGTTTTCTATTCTAGCTTTTGTTTTGTGGTGTTGCAAGTAATGGATCCTCATTTTTATCCACTTTTAGAACAGCCCAAATTTGTATGTTGCTTGTCCTGATTATTTGCCCATGAAGTTTAAGTCAACAATTAAATATATAGTCAACTTCGCATAAACATGTTTCTAGATTAAATGATATATCATATGTACAGTATGTACTGCTACTATATGAGAATGGTATGTCTCGGGAACTATATGACCCTTGATTTTGTCAGTAGAGTTAACGGATTTTAGTCATGAATCATGAATAACAGATAGACCCAATGATCTCCAAAACATTTACAAACCCTGTTAAGATATCATAACCCAGACTTGAGGACTCTCAGAGGACTCGCAAAAATAACTTAATACTGTTATGAAAATGTATAACTCCCCCATTATATTATAGTACATAATGATATCTAAAGGAGATGCATTAGTTCCACCAACCTATAAGTCACTGTCCTAATAACCTAATAATATTTTAAAACCATGATCAAGAGGTATCATGAGTCCACTACTAAAGGACTTGTATTAACAGGTTGAGGACTTTGGTCTTACATTCTGGCTGGGTCAAACTGTGTTCGGTACAGGTAAGTACGTACTGGGTTTATGAGGTTTTATGTATTGAGATGACACTTTGGCGACTATATCCCCGTTGGCCTGTTTCCATTTAAACACTAACTTTTTTGTGTTTTACCCCTTTGACCCGTTAGAGATAAAACATAACCTGAATCAACCCATTGATAAACTCACAGCCTTTAGTTGTAATTTGCAATGATCATGTGATGAGATGTCATGTCCTTGCTGGATTTGCCACCAGAAGTCTGGATTGAACTTGAGTAACCCATAAGAGCGAAATATGTATTGTGGAATGATTTGGCATGGTTATCAAGATTCTAGGCAAAGCCCAGATAAACATTATTGCTACTTTTCTACCACTTATCTTTCGAACTTTCAAAAAGGGGATAGGGCCATGTACATGTTATGCAGAATGTTCTGTTTGTTTATTTACTTCATTTATGTACAGTGTTTACAATAAACAGTAATGAATCACCACGGTTTCTTTTTCCGGTAGACTGAAGTGTATTATTTATTGTGTATTTGCAGGAACGGATGCATATCTTCATCTGTCTCGTTTAGGAGATTCACAAGAACCATTGCCATGATAATAGAGCTTAAAGATGTAAAAGGTTTGAATGCAGGTGCAAGATATTAGTAGTCAATTTCTTCCCTTTTCAAATATTGAGATGCATCTCGTTCAAACATGTTTCTTGCTTTAATAATCAAATCTGATCCTCACGCAATCTTGTCAATCGATTTGTATGAGTTGTAAAGGCATTCTCATTATCAATGATAATTGATTGATGGTTCTATCAAGCAACCTTCATTTTCCATCTAAGTTTCTTGGTTACATGGAAAAAAATTAGTTTGTACTCGTTCTGGTTCTTGGAGAGGCCAAATGATGATCTCTTACCCGATTTAAGATTGAGGAGGGATTATAGTCGAAGAGCTACTATTTTCCACGACACAGGAGGTGTTTTTTAAGTCAAGGCTCAAGTACGACTCAGATTTAAAGCTCTAAGAGTTGTCACAAGCTCATTTCAGATGATAAAGATCAATGGAGCTTCAGTTTTCAGTGGTTACAACACTTTGTTCAAGTTATATATCAATGTAGTATGAGCATGGTATGTTTTTCTCAACTGATATTATGGCATGTACACTTAGCATTAGCATATATCAATTAAAAGGGAACAAAGGCAGACCCTGATTGCGAGGAAGTATGCAGCCCCCGAGTAGCCCTCGATGAAGTAGTCAGCCCTCGATGAACTATGCAGCTCTCAACACTTGCTGATATCTGGCAATTTTTTGTACTAAAGTATATTCTAGACATTTTAGATAAACAATTTGTTATTAACATCAGCTCGATATAATTGAATCGTAGCAAAGTCTGGAGACATACATCAAACAAAAATCATGGCGCCAGCTCTGATAATGTGATAGAAAAAATGAATCGCATGACTCCTAATATTTTCAAAATTTTGGTTTAATTTATACATTTATTAGTACAGAACAGTTGACAACTATTTAGTCCCAGCTAGAATCACCAGTAATCGTTACAAGAACAAACCCCTTCTTTAAAATGATGAAATCGACTTCTGTCTCTCACGATAATTTCCTGTCTGAAGAATTTTGAAATCAGTTTACTCGCCTCGTGACAGTCTTTACACACCCGCAAATTCTTGGTGATTCTTAGAATTTCACCTGGTTTTGCTTTTAACAAACCAAATGCAATTGCTAGTTTCTCACTGTGGTAAAACAACGGGTTTTCCATCTCCTCTTCGGTAATTTCTTGCAACAAACTGTCGGAATCTGGCTTATAACCGATAAATTTGATACTCTCCAACATTTGGTTAACCTTTGCATATATGTCTTTGGATTCTGGATGATCTCTCCCACCTGCAATGAACTCGTTAACACTGCCTCCCATTTCAATTAGTGAAAAGCCCGGTGCTTTTTTCACTCCCCGGTCATTCATCAACTTCCTAACATTGGCTACTTCTTCCCATTTAGCAGCGGCTGCATATATATTTGCTAGTAATATATATCGCCCGCTATTATGAGGTTCTAGTTCAATGACCTTTTTCCCTATTTTTTCTCCCAACTCGATGTTTCCATGTATTTTACATGCTCCGAGAAGTGCACCCATCACACCCACATCCGGATTCATGGGCATATCTTTTATTAGCTTCATTGCTTCGTCTAACATTCCTGCCCGCCCAAGTAAGTCAACCATGCATCCATAATGCTCCATTCCTGGCGAAATACCATGAACCTTGACCATGTATAGGAAATAGTATTGACCTTCTTTGACTAACCCTGAATGAGCACATGCACTTAGCAAGTTGACAAATGTAATGTAGTCTGGAGGTACCGACTCATTTTCCATTTTCTTGAAAAGATCAATGGCTGCCTCACCTTTTCCGTGCATTGCAAATCCCCCAATCATACTATTCCATGAGGAAACTCCTTTGCTCGGTAACCCATTGAATGTTTCAAATGCCTTTTCAAGAGAACCGCATTTGCAGTACATATCAATGATTGTTGTTGCAAGTTTTGGGTCGATTTCTATTCCACTTTTCTTGATATTATCATGTATCCACTCCCCTTGTTTCAATGCTCCTAGCCCTGTACAAGCTGATAACATACTAGCCGCCACAAATTTGTCTAATTTGATATGATTGGATCGCATTTCATCAAACAACATAAACGCTTCATGGAAATGGTTGCTTTGGACATACGCTGCTATCATTGCATTGCAGGTAGCAGGGTTTTTCTCTGGCATCAAATCAAAAACTTTACGAGCATCATCAATGTATCCCAACTGAGAATAACCACTAATTAACGTTGTCCACGAGACAACATCTGGGTGTGGCATCTTGTCAAAGACCTTTCTTGCTTCATCTAAACTCTTAAAGCTCACATACATATAAATCAAATTGTTTTGAGAAAACCCATCTGAACTATAACCAAATTTCAAAATCTGAGCATGTACTTGCTTGCCTTCATGAATAGCATTGTCAAAAGTACAAGCTCTTATGACCGGAGGGAAACTAAACTTGTTAGGCGAAACACAACTTTGCAGCATTTGTAAATACAAATCTATGCACTCTTTGGCGAGCTGAAACTGCACATAACCCCTAAATATTGTATTATAAATAAAGGTGTCCGGATGAGGCATTTTGTCAAATACCTTCAATGCATAACTCAAATCACCATTTCTTGAGATTGCACAGAACTTGATAACCCGGCCCATGGCATCATTATCTTCCGAAAGGCCAAGTCTTATAATCTGGGAATGATATTGCCTCAGTTCATCTATATTTGAGCATGACTCTAGGCCTTGTTGGAGCTGGACTGAGTCAACAGAAAACAATTTACATATCAAAAGACTGTTAGATATAATAATTGTATCAGACTATTGTATGGGGCTTGATCCTTATATAGACTGATAAGGTCCGTCTATAAAAGACCAAATAATTGTAATAAATCATTATATGTCCTTTAACATTATAGACCAATAGGTCTATAATAGACCAAATTGACTATAGACGGACCGTCTATAACAACCGTATTGGTTGGTTTCTTACTTTCTTATGTAACATCGTTTCCAATTTATAGTACCATCAATACAGTGATCTAAATTACGATAAAAAGTGTATCATAACCGGAAAAAGGAGCACCTTAAGTAGATGAAGACCTGTTTTTGAATGTTGGGGATCTAGTTTTGGGTTTGGTATTTCAAACCTACATTACACAAACCACATAATTACGAAATCAGATAAACTATTAGAGGTGAATAAACTTGTAACATGTACAAAACATAAGAGATTGAATCAAATTGTAAAACCGATAAAGGAGCTTGCCTTTTGTTGCTTTTGGGGTCTCGAAATTTCGGAGACTTGTTGTTGGAACCAGCAGCACCATATGGAAATAAAGGTAGCTTAGATGGTTCACAAGAGATACACAACCCAGTAATTGGCATGATTCAAATGTATATACACCCCTGAAGAAGATGAATTCCTTTCCTCACTCACTGCATAAAACCAATACAACACATACATTAAAATCTTGCAAAACATTCTACCTCAAATTTCTTATGAACAATATTTGTTGGCTACTACCAACAATAAAGATAAAGTACATAACAGAAGTATAACAAATATTGATGCATAAGGTACAAAAAATAAGTGTGTACCATGAAGAAGCAGAAGCAATCCATAAAACAGAGAAACATATATAAGCTCTGCAAAAATAATATTGTATGGGTTTAGGATGAGGTTGTTATCCGTTTGTTAAATCTAGCCATTTCTTATGGTTTTTTTCTTCATATTATTTTTTGGTCATTTAATTTCAGTTATACAGGGATAATATTGGAAAGTTAATTTCCGGTTTTTTTTTCTTTCTTCATTCTATTTTATTACATTTTTTTTTATTTATCTGTACTTTAATATTTTTATTATTATTATTATGAATAATTGTAATATGATACTTTTTATTATAGCTAAATTGTTGAGTACCAACTTTACATGCTAGAGTTTGAGACGTAAGAAAGACATTTCAAAGAATTTCACAAATAAAGTCCTGCAGTGAAGCAGTTGTGAGCCCCGCATATGAGACGTAGTTTTATCCTTATTAAATGTCTTGATTTCGGGTAGTTTAGTTGAGGGTTTTTCCTCCTATTATGTATTGAGGGTGAGAGGACTTTCTAACGCGAACCCGGTTAAGACAATGTAAGCTAGATCCATTGTTGCGAGCAAATGATTCACACCTAAAAAATAAAAAAATATTGTAATATGTTATGTTGGTACAAAAATATATTTAATTATCTATTTAAGTTTTAACAAGCAATTAAGTCAAAAGTCTATCATAGCATACCTCTATCAAGACAGCAAACTAATAGTATATATTCTGTTAAGAGGCACAAATAAAAATTCCTTGGACTGTTATGAATTTCTAACCAAACAATTTACAAAACAGAATTTGAATTTGAATTTAAATTTGATTCTTTTATATAAATAGAATATGAATGAGATGAAGATAAAGATTCCAATCCTAAGAAATTTGTGAATAAAAGGGACCTCACATTTTGATGTACTTTACAAAGTGTAATTTTAAATTAACTTCTAAAAGTAGTATATTTTTTAATACACAAAGTTTTCAATAAAGTATATCACATGACTTTTTTTAATCTTTATTTTCATATTAATACTAAACATAGATAACAATTAGTTTTTTTCTTTTAAGTAAAACTTAATCTAATATACACCAATCTTTTTTCCCTTTTTTTTAAGCATTACTATACACCAAATGTTTTACTAAATTATTCTGTGTTTTAATCTAACCTTAAATTTTTTTACCTTAAGTTGCAAATCATACTTATTCAAAATAGTTTTTATAAATATAAATGTATTTTTATTTTTTTAACTATTAAGTGACCAAATATTTAAATAATATCTGTATGTATTAAGAAACATAATTGTTTTTTATTTATTAAGTTAAAAACAAACAATTTTTTGATTAATTTACCAGATTAAGTATTTTTTTTTTTATTAAATCCATTAGCTTTTAAACAAACTAGACCTAAGTGAGTATCATGTGAGGTGGTTTAATTAAACATGAGAAAAAAAAATGCATAAAAGTGGTTTAATTGATATAAATTGTGTTTGTGAAAATTTATATGGAAAAGATTTAATGTAAATAAAGTGTAAAAATTTATTTGTGACAAATGTTAGTACTCGTATTATTTTTGGAGGGTGTTGGAAGCAAAATCCAGGTGGCATGAAAAAATCAAAAATAAGTTTCTGTCCATCTCTTACAAGACGAACATGTTCTTGTTTTTTCAATCAACCGCCCACTTGCTGTCCCTCATTCAACTCAAAAAAGTCTCAAACCTTTACTCAACCCTTCTTCTTCTTCTGTGTTTTCTTGCTCTTACTTCCTTGATTGCATTCTCAAAGGTAAGCAACTGTCTCTATGGAGTATTTTCTGTTTTTAAGGGTTTTATATCTATATATGTATATGTATGTGTTGGTGCAGGAAGATGGTGGGGATGGTTTTAGAGGCAAAAGATGCAGGAGATTGGGTTTATAGAGGAGAAGGAGGTCTTAATATTGTTCTTGCTTACAAAGGATCCTCACCCAACTTTGTATTCTTTCTTTCTTTCCTTCCTTCTTTTACTTATCATTTGCTTATTTGTATTTTATGATTGTATATACATAATAGAAGATAAAAGGATCTCAAACTAATTATACTTGTGTAGAATAGTCGCAAACTTTAGCTCTTTGTATGTAGTGTTCGGAGTAATTGCTTATTGAATATAGTAGATTCGATTTATTCCCAGTTGGCTGTAACTTTGGGGCCAACCCATAGGCGTTTAGTTTAGTTGGTTTCTAAAGACTAAAGTGGGGGACTTTGTGAATATGGGCCACATTTTCTGGTATAGGACTATAGGTGGACACTCTGCTTATCAGGCTGCTAAGGCAGCTGGACATCGCCTCCAGGCTCCAGCATTGCCTTTTGTTGACTGGTCAACGTTTCTGGTTATCTACATTTTGCGAGTGTAATCAGGTTTATTTTAGATCAATAAAAGTTTATGGGTTTGTATATAAGTTGAGGGGATATCCATACAATAGTTATCTTAAAAAGGTTACTACTTTGTACCTAACCCGACTTGTTTCAACTTTCAACCTGTACCAGAGTGACCCATTTTGCCACCTCTAATTGTGTAATTGGCAAATATTAGGCCATTTATTATTAGTTCACATACTTGATTTATAATTGTATGTAGATTGGCAAAGTGTTACGGGTGCGAAAGCTTAAGCGGAATGCATCTGAATATGAGAAAGCTCCTTCAGTGTTATCCAAGCATGAGTGCCTTATATGGAAAGATGTAGGAGAGCTTTTATCTGCTCCAACAAAGGATGTCGCAAATCATATGTATGCGCAGCTTGTAATGTGTCCATTATTAGGCTCTCAACATGTTGATGCTGGGGTATCTTTTTGAGATAATGTCTTATACCTTCTGATTAATTTTAAAATTTTTCTTGATCTGTGTATGTGATAGCCCTAGTGATTTTCTTGTGGATATTATAAGAAGTTGTCATGCATCTTCTGCAGATAATTTTCGCTCTATATCATAATCATCTGTAATAACTGTGTGACCATTACACAGTACCTCATTCTTTTAACCTTCCCAAACATGGCAGGTTCGTGTTATGGTGAGCAAGGAATTTCTAGAGTCGCTACATAATGATGTTTTACTTGAGCGACCTTCTTGGCGAGTGGACAGTGGTAGGATTGATTACCTGCGTGACTCAGCAATTCTCATGTCTGACCATTCAATTTTTCCCCATGGTAAATACCTGCCCTTAGTCATTTAGTTTCGATTCGAACTTGTGAAAAGTCAACCTAAAAATATGCCTCCCATTTAGTAGGGTAGGGAGATCGATGGCAGTGTTAAAAGCTTGAGATTCTCTATTATTTATAAAACTAAACATAGTTGTTTGGCTTGGTTTACACTAGAAGTTTGCTTTGGTTTTTGCTAGAAGCCGTAAATGTGACCAATTTCTTTCTGAACTGTTCGATTCACGCTATGGTTTATATATAATGGACCAAAGATGTCACTTAAAAAGGGAAACCCATCAAATGTCGTATGTCACCCAAAATGTATTATTATAATGCATACATTTACTAATTACTATATCAGCTTTATTTACCAAGTTTGATTATTCCTTTAATAAATTACATTCTGCAATCACATCTAACACAATCCGTTTATACAAAAGAAGTAAATTATCTGACCCAATCTGTTTCGACCGGCACAAACAATGGCTATCCGATCCAGGTTTGACCTAACAGCCTACGCTGCACATTTGCCCTGGCTAGTTATTGCACCACATATCTGTGATATGACAAACATATTGATTTGATTCTTCTGTAAACTAATGTCTGCTTTTCCACTCCCCCGTCAAAGCTGTCCATGAAAAAGAAATTTGCATATCGGTTGAGATAAAGGTAATGGTGCTCTTCTTTAAGCTCTTTGTTACATATCTTCTCATTGACTTGCTACTAATTATTCCCTTTCTATCTGTTGATTCTGTTCTACCTAAGCCAGCCAAAGTGTGGATTTCTTCCAATTTCAAGATATATCAGGGAGGAAAACTCAGCCAAGAAAAGAATATCCCGCTTCAAGCTGCACCAGATCCTCAAATTTCATCAAAGAAAGGTTGTAATATTTTGCCGATTATGTTGACTATATACCTTACTGACAATGAATTCATGGGAGTACAGAATAAGAAGAAAAAAGAGACTAAAATCAAAAGATAAACTCAATTCTCTAATGGGCTGTTTGGTTCCCAGAATGTTTGGGAATATGGTGGAATGGAATTTAGAATTTCTAATTTTAACCTAAAAAAAGGGTAATAGGGTGGAATTCTAGCCCCGGTACCACTATTGGATACCCAAACTCACCCCGTATGATCCATATGGTGCCAGTACAATACCTCCATCTTAATCCCCACGTGATCTGGGCACCCCGAATGATCAAACCCGCTTCTTTAGAACTTCACATTTGAGTCTTGGCTTCATTGGTAACTGGTACTTTAAATGAGTTGTTTTTTTTGTGCCAAGTAGGGATCGAACTTGGGACCTTAAGGTCGCCAAGTGCTTCTCTTACCATTAGGCCAACTCCTTGTTGGTAATGTTAACCTAACATGAAAAGGAAGAAAATTCAAATTCCATTTCACCAAATTCTCATACATTCTGGGAACTAAATGGCCCCTAAGTCTTATGAGTTAATTGATGAAACATAATACAAGTAAACTTTTTATGCAGACATATGCTAATATAAAGATACATAATTGAAAGAAAGTTATTAGTCATAGTTAGATGTGGCATTAGATCTGTTTATGGATAAACAAGCCGTTATTTAATTCTGCATCTACCTGGTTAATTAGGCATACCCATTAATTTAATTAAACATATTATGGGCTGAACAGGTCACTCTTAAGTGTATTCATAATGCATCAAATCTCCTAAATTTTTTTATTAATATGTTAATAATTTAAAGAAATTTATAAAATAAATAAAAAAGTATATAGTTTTTCTTTTTTTTTTTTAAAAGATAACCTTAAAATAGTCATATTTAAAGCATTAAAGTTCCACCAATGCGAGTCAGCCAGACATGACCGCGTGCTACAAATTCCCTGTTTTGACATCTCAATAGTTATTATATGACATTTATCTGGAGGTGTCTTCATTTTGCATTTGGTTATCATACATTTGGGATGGTTGGAATATAAGATATTAATTCAATTAGATATGTATCTGACTATCTGTAGCTGATATCTGTTTCTGTTTTGGTTTTATATATCTCATTGGTGACTATTACATTAGGTACCTCAAATAAGTGAATATGACCCCTTGGATATGTTTTCTGGGTCGAAAGGAAGAGTGTTAAAATCAGTCAAGGACCTCTTTCTTACCCCTCAGAACAATTTCCGGGTATTCTTAAATGGTTCACTTATATTAGGGAGTTTGGGTGGTGAGGCTGATGATACTGATATTCAAATTGCACAAGCATTTGAAAATACACTCAAAGATTTCATTGACGCTGATGATGGCATGCGTACTCGTAACTTTCTTCAGCTTGTTGCTGAGGCTGTTTCTGAATCTGGAATAATGGACCGCCTTCTCAAAGTTCAGAAGCTTGATGTATATGATATAGAAGGTGCTATTCATGCATATTACGATGCAGTGTCTCAACCATGTGTAGTGTGTAAGGAATTAGGTGAAGACAAAGATTTTGGTAGTTATGAGTCTCTACATTCAATTCCTATTGATCAAAGCTTGCAGATTGTGAGAGATTTTTTTATATCTTCAACCGCCAAGGATTTGAGTCTGATGATCAGTTTTTGTCCAAGACGAAAAAGAGATCCAGATTCTCCTTTTGGGGTCGTATACCTTGAATCAACTAACCAATGTTTTGATTATAAGGTAAGTTCCTTTTGCCCTACAAGTTCACTTTTGTTCGGTTGATTAAAGCGCCAGGGTTCATATTAGTTATTGTAGAAATGTGCATGTTCTTGTAGTTGATCACACTCATAAACGTCTAAAGTTTGTAGTCAAATTTAAGCACAAAGAAATCTCAAAAGTCATGTCGTGCTTATAATTGTAGAAATAAATGTCTGTATTTTGTAAACAGGCAAAAATCTAAATTCTGACACTCGCAGTTTCAAGTGTAGATATCACTTATCAGCCTCCTCTCTGAAGAAAATGAGAGGAAATTGGGAAATATGATTTCTACATCTAATGGGCGACAAAGTTATTATAGTTTCTCTCTATGATTATAAAGCATGGCATGCCTATCTATTTTCATGCACTATGGATGTAAAACATTATTTACATTTTACACATATATCTGTGTGAACAAGATCACTAAAACTTATGCACTTACCTTAGTTGTGTAGAAAAAAAAAAAGTTCTGCAGATCGGGTATATGTTGTAGTCGCAAAATATCTGATATTTGAATTGGTTTTTTAGAGCTATATTTGCAATCTTATGTTCTCAGTAGGATTTTTTTTGGGATAAGTACCTTGGAATGTAATGAACTATGTACGAATGTTTATGTTGTGTAATGAACTACTTGGATGTTTAGTGTATGTGTTGAACTTTCAAATCCAGGTTATTGGATGTATCTGACCAATCAAAAACTTACAAGTGGCGGCTTATATGGTTGCCACATATACCGGGTTCATCCAATAACCCAGATTTGAAAGTTCATTATATACAATAGACATTCAAGTAGTTCATTACACAACATTCCTGCATAGTTCATTACATTCCCAGGTACTTATCCCTTTTTTTATGGATCTTTTTATCTTATACGAGTATATTTATCAGGCATCTTTTATTGATCTGGATATGAAGCCTCTTGAGAAAATGCCGTACTACTATAAGCTGGATCAAGAAATAGTTGGTTGCTACTGTTCAATGATGGAGACTGTAAATCAGCCCACAAAATGTCTAGTTGAACCTCTGCCTGAAGATCGATCAACTGCCATTGAAGACAGCTCACATATTTGAAAGATAGCTAATGGTAATTACCTGATGTTTTTTCATTTCTGTAAACCTGTATTAATGAGAAACAAGAGGCTAGGGAGATTAAGGCACCTCTAAGCCCCCTTAAACACCACTTTAAAAACTAATAAATCGCACATTTGTGAGATGTTTCTGCTGGTGAATATAAACAGTTGTGCTTGATGGGTCGTCATTTTTAGGCTAGTGTACCAAAAGCTCATAAGTCATAACCATGATTCTTTAGACGTGTCAATTTCAGCCCATTTACTTGTGGAGCTCTATTCATATTATGTATTACCTCAAACAGCCTAAAACAAATATATAAGGAAATAAGATAAAAGAGGAAATTGGTTGCCGGTCAAACATGTAGAAAGTTGCCTGAAATGTAATTTTGGTTTCCTATTACCTTCTATTCTTTTTAATTTAATATCGAAAAACATATTATATTTGAAGTGAATAAATGTTTTGTAAGCATATTTAACGTGTCAAGTACTTATGAAAACATAAAATTTTGTGGACAAAAAGTGCCTGTTAGTCAACATTACTTGTTTTATACTCATCCTTCTTAAGTTGTGGTTAACAAGCTCGAGTCTTGGCATCGGGTACATAAGGAACTTGAAACATATCTCCAATGTTATATCGATGTTTTAAATCATAAAATGGACTACTATGATGGTTCAATGGGACCGACCATATTCGCTTGTTTGAGAACTAATGAAAAATGAAAGGGTCGGTCACTCAAAATCTGGTGAAAATTGGAACCGGGGACTGTTTAAAGGGGTAGTTATTATAAGGATTAAAATTCTAGCGAATTACCTTTGTGCAATTGTACACAAATCCATAATCGTAAGTATCATATCTATATTTATGTTACTAGCACGGTACCATGCAATGCGGCGACGGTTGTGACAACGACGGATGACTATTGGTGGTAGAGGCGACGTCGATTTGTGGACTATTGGTGGTAGAGGCGACTTCGATTTGTGTAGATAATTCATGTAAAAGTAATTGATGTAAAAGGTTGATAGAGATATTTTAAAAGATAAAAGATTGATATTTTAATTTAATCATTAATATTAAAAGGGTAGTTTATGTGAAAGTATTTTAAAATGAGAAGTGATATTCATACCATAAATCTACCACACATTTGTATTAGTAACTTATACATGTGTTTAGAAAGTTTTACTGTATGGTAGATTTATCAAAATTTGTGGTACAAATATAATTAACCATTTTAAATGGTGCTAAGTAAAAATATTATTATATTTTTTAACAATTTTATAAGCAATTTTTTTTCAGATTCTCGGCAGACAGGTATGATTTTCTAAACATTTCTCATTTTTCGTCTTGCACTCGTTTGTGGCCGGAGGTCCCTATGGAAGCAGTCTCTCTACCTTTGTGTAGAGATAAGACTGTCTACAGCTTACCTCCCCATACCCCGCGCAGGGATTGAGTCCTGTTGTTGTTGTTGTTGTTGTTGTTGTGATTTGATTGGTGCAGTGTTCATAGTTGGTCGGTCCGGGTCGGGTAAGAACTGGTACGGCCTATGGCATGTTATTGTAATCTCATTAATGACAATGTTTATGAACAGTAACGTGCAACGTGACGCTGTTCTGTTGGTCCACCTGTACCTCGCGTTTTTTCCTAGATTTTGCCATATCGGATTCCGTTAAGGTTATTTTTCCTTCCGTTTTTCTTGATTTCCTACATAGTTTTTTTTGCTTTTGTGTTTTCTTTCTATTGGTCTACCTATACCCTGCGTTTTTTCGGATTTTGCCATATCGGATCTCGTTAAGGTTACTTTTCTTTCGGTTTTTGTTGGTTTATTACATAGTTTTTTTTGCTTTTGTGTTTTCTTTCTATTGGTTCATTGTATACCCCACATCACTATTTAGATTTTGCCATTTTTGATCCCGTTTGGGGTTTTTTCTTGGTGTTCATCATAGTTTTTTGGCTTTTGTGTTATGAATTAATATATTGGAAACTTTTACTCAATATTTTTCCCCCTTTGTTATTTCTATTTTCGTTAAAGTTATTTATCTTTCGGTTTTTCTTGGTTTTTTGATATCTTTTTTTCCCCTTATATGATCTCTTTTATTGGTTCATCATATACCCCACATCACTATTTAGATTCTGACATTACGGATCCCATTTGGAGTTTTTTCTTTCAATTTTTTTTTGCATGGTTATCATTAGTAATCATGCTTATTAAAACTTGACATGTGGCATCGGTTATAAAGTAACACATCATACGTTTCTTATAGTTTGGATTTTGCCACATTGCATCCTGTTTGGATTTGTTACGTCTTTTTTTATATATTTTTTTAGTTTTGTTTTTTCTTTTCGGATCTTTTTATTACGGGTTACTTCTTTTGTTTTTTTCACACTTTTTATTTGTTATTCAACCTTGTTGTGATACACCCCGTACCACTACTTGCATTTTGCTATATCGCATCCGCTTAAATTCTGAATTAATATATTGATATTTTTGTCATATCACATCCCGTTCAGGTTTCTACTACGGGTTACGTTTTGGTTTCTTGTATACTTTTAAACAAACATATTAATGACAAAATTATTTCTAATTAAGCGGTCAAAAATTCACAGCATATATACTAAAATAACGAACCGTTTCAACAAGGGAATTGAGACCCAGCAACGCGGGGTCCAAAATTTTCTAGTTAGTAAAAATAGGTAAATAAAACTAGCTGACGTGGCTTCCTTATCAACCAACCAACTCCTCGTCTTCGCCATTATCAAGGCCGACCAAAAACACACACACAGTCACACACAACTTCCGACTTCAATGGAAGTCTTGTGTCAACCCCCTTCTCCAACAACCATCATTTCTTCTCCCAAAACACACCTCAAAACATTCTCCACCTTCTTCTCTGTTCCTAACCGAACATCATCAAAATGTTTGACTTTCAAAGTCAAAATGTGTCTCTCTGCTGCTTCTGTTCCTCAGACTCCTTGTTCACTTCAAATGGCTGCAGCTGCTGGTGGTGGCGGGAAGATGGTGGTTGAGTTAGTTGGCACATTTAACGAACTAACCGAACGAATGAACAATAACAACAACAACAATCATCATTTACTTTCCACCACTTCTTCTCGGCTGCTTTTTAAAACCCTTAAACTTTGTCTTCCAATTTTGCAAACTTTGTCTCTTGCTCCCGATGGCCGCTCCCGTCTCTCTCGTGCCCTTTCCGTTGCTCTCCTCCTCGCCGATCTCCAGGTTATTAATTCAATTCTCGTTATATATTATACACATATGTATATATGTATTTGTTTCCTGATATAGTTTTTTCAATACTAATTTGTTAGAAGTAGTAAGGGTTTAAGTTCATTAATTTGGTATTTTGTTCGGATAAGATTATAGTTTTTATTTAGGGGAACATCAGGTTTTGTCAAACTGTTTAATAATCTAATAGATGAGCTGGATCTTAGAGTAACCTATTTATAGACTATTTAAGTTGACCTATTGGTGTAGATGGATGCTGAAGTTATTTCTGCTGGGATACTAAGAGAAGTTGTGGACGCGGGCGGCATAAGCATGTACCAAGTCAAGGATCGTATAGGTATTAGCACGGCTCATTTATTGCACGAGAGTTTTCGTGTCAACAACATTGCATCCAAAGTCGACACTTATGATGAGGAAACTGCTTCTGCGCTTAGGAAATTCTGTCTGACGTATTATGATGTTAGGGCATTGATTCTTCATCTTGCTCTGAAGCTTGATATGATGAGACATTTGGAGTACCTGCCAAGAAGCCAACAGCAAATGGTATCTCTCGAGGTTATGAAAATCCATGCTCCTTTAGCACATGCTGTTGGGACAAATTCATTATCCCTTGAACTTGAAGATCTCTCTTTTCAGTACTTGTTTCCTTACTCTTATCTTTATGTAAATACCTGGTTAAGGAGCCACGAGACAGGAAGTAAGCCGATAATAGATGTTCTCAAGGAACAACTGCTACAATTGTTAAATTCGGATCCCGTTTTAGCAGATATGGTGGATGAGATTTCAGTTGAAGGCCGTTATAAAAGTCATTATAGCACGATGAAGAAGTTACTGAGAGATGGGCGTAAACCGGAGGAGGTCTATGACATTTTAGGTTTGCGAGTGATATTAAAGACATCAGATGAAGGGGAGAAAGCATGTTATAGGGCACGGTCAGTAATCCAATCTTTATGGAAAGAGGTCCCCAGCAGATCTAAAGATTATATTGCAAGGCCTAAAGCTAATGGTTACAAGAGTCTGCACATGGCGGTTGATGTGAGTGGTAGTGGCAGGACTAGACCTCTAATGGAGATACAAATAAGGACATCAGAGATGAATATTCAAGCGTCTGATGGAACAGCTTCACACGCATTTTACAAAGGTGGTCTTACTAATCCAGAAGAGGCAAGTTTCCTTATCTCACATTAAATGCATTTTACATGTAAGGTTAATAGGTTATCATCATAGGAGAACATATAGAGTCGGAAAAATGGGTCAAAACAAGTAACTCTTGTTGCGGGTTGGGTTGGGTACCCAAGTATATGAGTCAAAGTTGTCAGTTGTTTCCCCTATTTACCCATTATGTCCTGATATCTGTTGAACAGGCAAAACGGCTCAAGACCATTATGATAGCTGCTGCTGAGTATGCTGCATTGCGGTTAAAAGATTTTACTTCCAGAAATTCAAAAGGTGATGGGAGTGACAGCAGAAATCGTATATTCCGTCTCCTAGACAAAAATGGAGATGGTAAGATTAGCATCGAGGAGCTAACGGAAGTGATGATAGAGCTTGGTGCACAAGGTGATGATGCTCGGGAGATGATGCAGCTCCTTGATGCCAACAGTGATGGTTCCTTGAGCTCTGATGAGTTTGACAAGTTCCAAAAGCAGGTAATTACATTCACCAGTCTCCAAAAATCATTATGTATGAATGGAACAAAAGTTCTACTGGTGGCATTGAACTCATCTCTACATAATTAACAGATAAAGGTGGTAAAATGGGTGGATTGGGTAATTGGAAAAAACTGCTCAATTTTTAGTATGACCGTATGGGTTATCTGCAAAAAAAAAATTCTTCCATTAGTTATACTAGTTTTTATAAAATTTAATGTTCTAGTTTGTGACAAAAAAATGAGGAGGTCGTATGCATTAGATACACTTTGAGCAACTCTGAACACATTTGATGTGTTTAAGATCAGATACAATCCAAAGCGACCTATTCATAAGTAAATGGGGCAACAGCTCTATAAGCAACACGCAATCTTTGTGATAATTGAAATCATGCTTATATTGGTCAGGTTGAACTGATGCGAGGCTTAGAAGATAGAGATGATGAATACAAAAGCTTGTTAAATGAGAAGCTTCAAGGGGCAGATGGAAGTGGTTTGATTCAGGTGTACAGAAAAGAACTTGAAGATAGGCTTGCTGTAAGTTAGCCTTCCATTATGGTTGAACCGAACCTCATTGTAAGTAAACATGTGCCAACTGGTACATAATCATGATGTCCATTATTGTGTATACTTCTACAATGACACTAGTTACCTAGATAATTATTAGTGTGTATATGTGGAATGTAGAAAAAAATATATATATACTTCTACATATGCAATATACCAACAAGAAGCACGCAGCTAGGAGGTACAGGTGATCAAGTGCCAATCACATTTGGATTAGGTGTGAAAAATTAGTAATTTGTTAGTAGCACCCCTACATATGTTCTAGCCTATCTATGCATCATGACGTATACTGTTGTTGATTTGGTACAAGTGATATTAAGTTACAAGACTCTTGACATGAGTCTTTTGATTAATCACTATAATGAAGTGCTATAGTCTTTTGCTCAACCTGAACCGGTTTGAACCCGGTCTCTTACCCTGTCTGGAAACCCAAAAATCCAAAAACCCAAACCAGTTTCAAACCGCTAGGTTTTCCAAAAATCGAACCGGTTTCGGTCAAACCTGGGTTTCACCAGGTTCGATTCGGGTTCGGACATTTTTGCCCACGTTTACCGAGGGGTATAGAGAGTGCTTCTAGAGCGACCTCCGGTAACAGTGTGTGTCAGAAAATAAGTCGTATGCAAGTGTTAGTGTTTGTGTATATGCGTGATTGTGTGTGTAGATATGAGAAAAACAAATATTGTATGACGATGAGAGGGAGAAAGAATGTACATGGAAGTCTTACCCTAAAAGTAAAAGGCTTCACGTCCTTTATGTCCATATATTCTGATGACCTGATCTATGTCCCCAGTCAAGTAAAGCCTTCCTGGCTCTGGGCTCAGTATTGTTTGTCTTCCCATCTAAGTTTTAAGGACTATTTGTTTTTATAATCATTTAAGTAACTGAATTGATAAAATGACTGAAATAATAAATGATGTCGGTACATATTAAGTCACTACAATTATTTTTTGGTTATTAAGTAAAAAAAAAAAAACATTATTGATGACTTAATAGATTAAGTCTTTTTGGTTAAGTTACGATTTTTTAATGAAAAAAAACACTACCTTAGTCTACTCCGCATTAAGATGTCGACAATCTTAGTCTCCACCTTAATTCCTAACTGGCTTTGATATTCTTCTCTTAACATGTTCAATAATCCATCTCAGGACATTCCGTCATTTTGTTGATGATACTCGCAACATAGAGTTCTGTTCTTCACAGGTGTGTTTGGCAAATAATTTTCGAGCATTGAATGGTCTGGCACTCTGGCCAGAAAACTTCACTATCACTCGTCTTGGTTTTATGCATTTGTATCTATATTTTGGAATTATATGCCAGCCGCGTTTGCATGAAAACAAAGATTATATCTTAATTATTTTTTAAACTATTTTTAGAAACAATTATGATGTGTCATGTCAACAAACTTTTTTAAAATGTTTTTATTCTATTTATTATGTCATATTTAGTTAATAATCTTTTTAAAGATAAATAGTCCATTAAATATCTTCAAAATGTTTTATTTTATTTATGATGTCTACAAATTTATTCTTTTATTAGAAACAAAGTAAATATTTTTAATATAATATCATGAAATGTCTTTTTATGTTTTGTTAATGCAATATGCACTACAAACAATACTGCATTTGTTCACATTTTTAATGAGTGTGACCAAATTATAAATTTTGTCACACTTTTTTGTGTGTAAAAATATATAGAAATAAAAGTGTCTAAATTTTTTCACACAAAAAAGTAAATAGCCCATTAAATATTTTCAAAATGTTTTATTTTATTATGATATCTACAAATTTATTTTTTTATTAGAAACAAAGTAAATTCTTTTTAATATAATATCATGAAATGTCTTTTTATGTTTTGTTAATGCAATAAGCACTATAAACAATACTACATTTGTTCACACTTTTAATGAGTGTGAACAAATTAAAAATTTTGTCACGTTTTTTTATGTGTAAAAATATATAGATATAAAAGTGTATAAATTTCTCCACACAAAAAAGTGTGTAGAACTAAAATTTCACACTTTTTAGTATGAACTTTGATAATTATTTTAGCAAGTAAAATCTTTTCTTTATATTATTTTATTATTATATATAATAAAGAAGGATTGTTTTTTATAAGTATTTTTAGAAAGATTATTATGTGTCAAGATCACACATTTTTTAAAAGGTTTTTTCTTTCATTTATGATGTCATATTTGACAACAACAAAAAAAAAATCTCACTTAATGCTTATTTAAAATTTCTAATCTTTCATATGAAACAAATAAATTTTAATTTTTTCTATAAAATATTATGAAATGTCTTTTTATACTTTGTTAACACAACATGTACTCTTATTTTACGTATCATTGTGTTAGTCGATTCACTATCTTCATATCAAGTTATAATATATTGATAACAAAAATTACATATATTCTTTTACATTTTTTTGTTTTTAAGCCCGGGTTGAACCCGGATTGTTTAGCTAGTTAATTAATGTTAAGAAATAACAAAAGTACAAAACAATGTATTTTGCATCCCAAAACTCATTTTTCTTTCTTTGCTGGTACACGCCAAGTCCCTATTGACTATTAAACTATTTCTTTATATTTATTTTAGTTGTATACTTTTAATTTTGTCTTTTTAATATTTATTCTTAAAATCATATTAAATGTTCTATAAAATCATACTGTATTAACTAGAGGATCCACACTAAAAAAACGACATTTAGAGGTTAAATCAGAGGCTTAGTTAGAGGACAACTACAACTTGGGTGGTATCTAGTATCTACCATGTCAACACACTCTCTAAGATTGGATTTAGAGATTTGAATTGCATAAACAACCTGCAGCGACGCGCAGGGCAGTTACACCTCGTTCACCACAACGACCATATATTATCCAAGAACATGTGTCCAAATGATGGGATTACATGCACATCCAACATAAAACTTCTTGTTATATGCTAAAAATATAAGGACCAATACTAATTAGGAAGGTGATGAGACCAAAGAAGTCCTTAGGATCTCTTTACACATCCAACAGCATACATACAAATTATGAACAAATAAAATAAGAAACATATATATGCATTCATGCATGCATTTGTTGCATATCTTCTTAACATAATATATCAAATGAGTAATCTGATAACCAGATATTACAAACTACTAAATTCGTAACAGTTGGCAAGGCAATGATTAAATCGATGTTTGGTGATGAATTGACAGGAAAGGCCATTTAATGAACATTTTAACCAACATGTGAAGGACAAAAAATAATTAGACATAAGTGGATATACATTTTTCTTGTTACATCAGCAGAAAGCTTCGTGGCGTTTTTCTTGTTTTGGAGTTAGCTGTTCCCTTATTTCTACTTCAGTTGCACTCATCATAAATTTCAAAATTTCATCTTGCCCTCTCTATACCACAAGTTCTATTAATGGTTGTTTCTTTAGACGTTGACACTTGACGAAGAACTTATCATTGAGTAGAATGTAAACAGAATACCTAGGTGCCCATGCTGATTCTATAAAGTTCTGTCTGCTGGAATTGTTGGTAATGAAGTAATAAATGATTCTCATGTCTTCATCAAGACGGGATTAGACTTTACTTGATTTTTACCAAGACTCATTGTACAAGTACTGTCAGTCTGTCAGCTTAATTTGTAACAGCAGATTGCCCTGCCCACAGTACGTGTTTGTAAGTTAAATTGCTTTTTGATCACTTACATAGTTACATGGTGTAATCATGTTCATTGTGCTTCTTTCAGTATTGTGATGTCCTGGTAGTGTGTGTGAGCTACATTGGTGCATAAGGTAGAGCTAGAGATAGGAAAAAAAAGTATATTGGATAACGGGTCAAAACAAGTATGTTATGCGTGGCAAAACAGATAGGGTGAGGCTTGGCCAGCCAGCCAGCCAACACTTTAGTGCACTGTTTTTTCTTTTTGTTTGAGGTAAATCGTTAAAGTATTATATATGATCACAAGACCCAGATACAAGAACTATGTTGGATATAGGTGTTTTACTTTTTACCCGTTTAACCCATTAGACCTGCTTCAGTTTCATTAAACTTTTAGATTTGATTCGATATCAAGAACATACGACGACAATTGACCTCATATATATGTCATATACTTGTTTGGTTTATATCTATTAAATGGTCACAGTTTACACTAATACATTTGTCGCTGCCTCACAAAACTTTGAGGAGAAGAGACAAGATTCAGACCTAGTCATTACTCACTAGGCCGGCCTCAACAGCCTCACTAAATTGTCAATGATATATTTATCTTTTAGTTAGAATTTTGAAAGATAAGTTTTTATAAATCGGCTGATGGTTACTGCATGCATATTATTCAAAACTATATAACGAAAATCTCATTTTCGCTATAGTAATATACTTTAAATTATATATTGTCCTTTTCACTCATAGCCAATCCATGTTTGTTAGGCAGTGATATATAAAGCACTTGGAGAAGTCTTGCCACTGAATAATGGACGTGGAAAATATTTCCATTCAAGAAATGGAACCAAAAGAAGTCATTGCATCAGAAAGTCCTTTGTCAGGCCAAGCGGCAACAGGAGCTCCAGAAATGCTTGAAAGGAAGAAGGAAGCAACTGATGCAGTCCCATATCACAAGCTTTTTACCTTTGCTGACACCGTTGACTATTTTCTTATGTTAATCGGAACAATTAATGCTATTGGAAATGGGATCAGCATGCCTATTCAGGCAGTGATATTCGGGGAACTAATTGATACTTTTGGAGAGACTACAGATAACAATGACATTGTTCATCAAATTTCCAAGGTATATCTCTAAACAATGCCAATTTAATATAAAACACTGAAATATTAGGCCGTAAATCAAAACTGCTACAAATTAATAATACAACAGCTTCAAGTGAAAAGGGTCAATAGTGCCAAAAGTATATGTTTATATTTAATGCAAATTCCCTTGTGGATGATTTTCTTTTATTCAAAATACAGTAACAGATTTTTATTGCAATAGTATATAGTATTTAATACAAACTATTTGGGAATATATGTAAATTTACACCTTTTGCTATTGTATATATTAAACAGAAACATTTTCAGTATGTACCAAAGTTTCATACATTCTTTGCTGTATGTATTTTACCTCCTATTAGATGTAAACGAGTTATGTGACACCTGTTATGATGACACGGTGATGATGTGGCAGTGTATATAGCTATGACGTTGTTGAAAATCCGGTAACCGGATGAAGAAATTTACAGTAGCAGATTTTGAAACTTAAACAACAAAACATATAAATTTCAGTCAAAAGTCTAGAACAAAAAGTATTACAGTCCAGACCAACCCCACCTGACCTGTTTAGACTTGTTACCCAACCCGTCAAACCCGCCCATTATGCTACCTTTAATATTTGATATATATGTATCTTATTTTAACTGCTTAACTAACTATTATGTTCTTTAGGTATCCCTCAAGTTTGTCTACTTGGCTCTGGGAACTGGTGCGGCGTCATTTTTACGTAAGTGTATTACACTACCTACCTGTTTGTTAGATTGATTACAAGAGGTTTTAGTTTTTAACTAAGAAGCCATACTTTCACTTTCTAGAGATGGTGTGCTGGATGGTGACTGGAGAACGACAGGCGGCACGAATCAGAAGCTTATACTTAAAAACAATATTGAGACAAGATGTTGGATTTTTTGATCTGGAAAGCAAAACTGGAGAAATTGTGGAACGTATGTCTGGTGATACTGTTATTATTCAGGATGCTATGGGAGAAAAGGTATAACTGCAATGCCACAGAGGTCTCACATTTGATCCATTCCTTCTTTAGCGGGTGAAACGGTTAAAAGTTAAATGTTTAAAAAACTTACGGTTTAAAGACTCGAACTCCCAGGGTAATTGAACAAGGAAAACCTCCTCCATCTATATTATCTTAAACAGATCTGCGTCAGAAGGGTTGAGAAGATTGTGTATTGCCTTAGGTGTATTTTTAATGTATAAAGAGCCTCCTAAACATTTTGTTCAATATATAGGATACATTTTTATTATTGAAAAAATCTAGTTTACGCCATCATACTGTATACACTATTTATTTAATGGAAAATTTTACTCACTTTGACCCGTTACCCAAGTTACTCCACCCCATCTATTTTATCAGTAAAGTCACTTCAATTATAATGTTTCAAACTTCTATTTAAAAGGCTATCCTGTTGCATTTTCAGGTTGGGAAATTCATTCAACTGGTTTCAGCATTTTTTGGAGGCTTCGTGATAGCTTTTTCGAAGGGGTGGCTTCTTTCCCTAGTGTTGTTATCTGCAATTCCTCCTATCGTGATCTCAGCTGCCTTTATGACTGTTGTTATTACAAAGCTAATGTCCAGAGGTCAAAATGCTTATTCTGCTGGAGCAGCTGTAGTTGAACAGACAATTAGCTCTATAAGAACCGTGAGATTTAACTTTTCCCTTTATGTAATACATAAATAAATTTTTCCTGATTCTGATTATCACAAGTGACACTGTTTACCACATACAGGTTGCATCATTCACAGGTGAAAAAAAAACTGTCGCCAAGTATGACGAGTCCCTTAAGAAAGCTTACACGGCTGGGGTGCAAGAGGGTCTGGTTGCTGGACTTGGTTCTGGAATGTTTATGTTTTGTGTACTTTCTTGCTACGCTTTGGCCATTTGGTTTGGTGGCAAAATGATTCTGGAAAAGGGATATACTGGAGGAAAAGTGATAAGTATAATGGTCGTACTTATGATAAGCTCCTTGTAAGTACATTCCATTCAGCTATTTGAAATACTTTTTCACATGCGTTGTAGGTGTGTTTCTTTTTCCAACTACGAAAAGCTCTGGTGCATCAGGTTAAAAAAAATTGATCCATGAGTTTGAAACTTACTCTTTTAAGTACTAGTAGCAATAAATAAATTAGTTTAATACTGAAAATGCATATAATCTCATAGAATCGATCATGATCTTTGCTACGATACATGTTTTTAGTGATTTTACTTATTTTCTTCAAAAATGTGTTAATCAGTTCCTTAGGGCAGGCTTCGCAATGCTTAAGTGCATTTACCTCCGGGAAAGTTGCAGCTTTTAAACTGTTCCAGGTGATAAACAGAAAGTCGGAAATAGACCCTTATGACACGAGTGGTCAGATACTGGACGATATTCGTGGGGATATTGAATTACGGGACATTACCTTCAGCTATCCAACTAGACCAGATGAGAACATCTTTAGCGGGCTTTCTCTTGTCATACCATATGGCACAACCACAGCTTTAGTTGGACATAGTGGAAGTGGGAAATCAACAATAATCAGCCTCATTGAGAGGTTTTACGACCCTCAAGAAGGCGAGGTTGTTATTGATGGCATCAATATTAAAGACTACCAACTGAGGTGGCTTAGAGGCAAGATCAGTCTTGTCAGCCAGGAACCTGTATTGTTCAGTTCCACTATTAAAGATAATATTGCTTACGGGAAGGACGATGCAACACTTGATGAAATCAACGCAGCTGCGGAGCTCGCCAATGCTGCCAAATTTATTGACAAGTTCCCCCAGGTTTTAAGCTTAACCCATTTGGATATACTATCTTTAGCGCTTGCGGCACAAGGATATAGCTGTTATAATCAGAACTGGCAATTTTGGTCCATTTACTTGAGATGGCAATTTTGGTCCATTTACTTGAGATGGCTTGATTTGGAATATTAATATATAATGGATCAAACAAGTACCATGAAGAAAATATCTTAAAAAAAAGGTTCAAATGGGTTAAACTCAGCAAAAGTGTATATTTCATACATAATTCCTGTTTTTCAAAAACCAAATTGTTGTATTAAGACTCTAATATTTGTAATAAGCTTAACACATTAGCTGTTTATAGCTTTTTGTACCAAAATTTGGACAAAAAGTGCTTTTGGTCAACCACAACCCATTTCTGGCTGTTTATCCAAGTTGGTCAGCCCACCATGATTCCATCTCTAGTTATTACTCTGCTGTACATTTGGTTCTTCCAGCTAAACTCTCTTGTATCCATTGTCTTCTATAATGGTTTATGTTTTGGCAAAATGCATTCAGGGGCTAGATACAATGGTTGGTGATCATGGCACTCATATATCTGGAGGACAGAAGCAGAGAATAGCAATAGCCAGGGCAATCTTAAAGGACCCAAGAATTTTACTACTGGATGAAGCTACAAGTGCTCTTGATGCAGAATCAGAGAGGGTAGTCCAAGAGGCACTTGATAGAATTATGGTTAACAGAACTACCGTTATTGTAGCCCATCGCCTGAGCACAATCATAAACTCTGATGTAATAGCAGTTATTCACGATGGCAAGATTGTAGAGAAAGGTCATTTCTTATCTACCTTTTATCAAATATTCCTGTTTAATGATTGGGTTGTGTTTTTTCTCCAAAGGTTAGATTAAATTATTTTTTTTAAAAAAAAGCTAAAAGATGAATGGGACAAATGGGTTAAATCACTCAAAGTCTGTATTCGTTGCATCAAACTATCTGAAATTTCGAACACTTAACTTTTTTGTTTTTAACTATAAGTAACTCACTGACCATATATAAATTACAAAACATATATGCATAAGAAAGTGTCTGATAGGCAACCAACACCTGCCTGTTTCATTGCATACAGTAGAATCCTGTTTTAACAAAGTTCTTAATTTGTCCGACCCACCCATCTTGCCATCTCTAATAATTGATAGCTGAATTGTATGTTCTACATTTAGATATCTAGTCCAACACTAGTTCTCTGAATCTCTGATTCTACTTAACCAACTTTTCAGGTTCACACTCTAAACTATTACAAGATCCTGAAGGTACATATTACCAGCTTGTAAGATTACAAGAGCTCAGCAAATACTCAGAAAACCAAGAAAGCAGCAATGAGGAGATCACTGTCGCTCTAAGAAGACATTCAAGTCAGCGTTTATCTATCTTAAGTCTAGAACAACCAAATACCCATAACAGTAGTCCACATTCATTTTCTTTCAGTAACTCTGATGAACCAATACCTGATAATGATAAAAAACCAGAATCCTTCAAGCCTTCAAATGTCTCACTTGTCCGCTTGGCATATATGAACAAGCCAGAAATTCTGGTGATAATACTAGGCTCGATAGCTGCTGTAATCAATGGTGTTATCTTTCCTATGTTTGGGTATCTTCTTTCAACTATTATAAAGTCTTTTTATAAGCCACCTCATGAACTGCGCAAGGATTCGGCATTTTGGGCTTTGATGCTTGCTCTACTTGGTTTGGGAGGTTTGATAGCCACACCATTGAGGACCTACTTCTTTAGTATAGCTGGGTGTAAGCTTATATGGAGAATCCGACTAAAGTGCTTTGAGAAAATAGTTCAGATGGAGATAAGCTGGTTTGACAAGGCAGAAAATTCAAGTGGCATCATTGGAGCCAAACTGTCGGCAGATGCAGCATCTGTAAGAGGTTTGGTTGGGGATAATCTTTCCGTAATTGTTCAGAACACAGCAACAATAATCAGTGGTTTACTCATCGCATTTATCGGAAACTGGCAGTTGTCTTTTATAGTTTTACTATTGCTACCACTACTGGCTATTAATGGATACCTTCAGATGAAATTCCTCAGTGGATTCAGTGCTGATGCAAAGGTGACTACTTTTTTTTTAGGAAAAAACTTTTAAGAATTTTTTTAAAAAAAGGTGACTACTTGATTCATATTTATTTTACTTGATCTCTTAGTGGATATAACATATGATAAATATAAAGGTGACAAAATGGACTAGGTGGTTAAAAGGGTAAAAATGAGATAAAGCAATAATGGAAAATAGAAAAAGCAAACAACACAAAAGATTTACTTGGTTCGGTTCAATGAGTCTAATTGACTACCACAAGTATCACCAAAATTACAAGAATGGAGACACTCAACTCTAAACTCTCAAGGGTAAACATTAGCTTATGGCTCCTTTAATATGGGAAACCCACCAAGGTATTTTTGTACAAATATCAATATGGGACAAGAAATCTGGGTCTATTACTATCATAACTTCATACCCCTAAAGTTGCACCTAACGAAAAGTTAAAAATTTGTTTCCAGAAATTGTATGAGGATGCAAGTCAGGTTGCTAGTGATGCAGTTGGAAGCATAAGAACTGTTGCTTCATTTTCTGCGGAAGATAAGGTGATGAAGCTATATGAAACAAAATGTGAAGGACCGAAAAGAGTAGGAATCAAACAAGGTCTAATTAGTGGTGCTGGTTTTGGGTCATCCTTGTTGTTGTTATATTTAGTATATGCAGCTATCTTTTATATTGGTGCTCTTTTAGTTGAAGCTGGTAAGACTACATTCCCTGAAGTTTTCCAGGTAAGCTGAGCTTAATTTACTTATTTTACAAGGTTTTAATTAAGGACGGATTGGGTGATAGCTCAATGGAGTTGAACAACTTTCTATACATAGGCATCGATGGTTCAGGTCACTTTGGGTTGACACAACACACTCTTTGTCCATATTTTTAAAAATTTATACATGGTTATTGTGTTAAATCTGATTAGAATAACTATATTAATCTGATTCTCCGGATAAAGAGATTTTCGAGGTTGTCTAGTGTCTACATATGAGATACACTACCAGCCGCATTCAATACAACTGGCCTTGTTTACTTTTTTGGTTTATATTAACCATTTTGACACAGTTAAAAATAAAACATAACTCGAATTGACCTGTTCATAAGTGATGGGTCAAACGTGCTACCTCTAAATATAGTGGTGACTACCTCTTTTATAATACATCATTTCTCTTTATGTGAAGGTGTTTTTGGGGTTGAGTATGGTAGCCATGGGTGTTTCACAATCAGGATCCTCTGTTCCGGACTCTGGAAAAGCCAAGACTGCTGCAGCTTCAGTTTTTGCTCTTCTTGACCAGCAGTCAACTATAAACTATACTGATGAGTCTGGAACAATACTAGAAAATGTGAAGGGTGATATCAAGTTTAGTCATGTTAGCTTTAAGTATCCTTCTAGACCTGACATTCAAATCTTCAAGGACCTTTGTTTGGATATTCATTCTGGCCAGGTAGCCTCTTTTTATGTTTCAACTTGTTCATTTGTGTGTTCCATTTTCGAGTATATTTTTACAAGTATATCACAAAATTTTATAAGGATTGTATTGAGATTAAAAGAAGCATTACAATAATGACTCCTATCTTGGAACAATGTTTAATGGTACATATTTCTAACAAAGATGATGTGTTTGATAATTAAATATTAAGACGGTAGCTCTTGTTGGAGAAAGTGGAAGTGGAAAATCTACTGTGGTTTCTTTGCTGCAAAGGTTCTATGATGCTGATTCGGGCCAGATAACACTTGATGGAGTTGTGATCCAAAAGTTAAAGTTGAAGTGGTTAAGGCAGCAGATGGGTCTAGTGAGTCAAGAGCCGGTCTTGTTTAATGATACAATTCGTGCCAACATTTCATATGGGAAGGAAGGCAATGCTACTGAGGCAGAAGTTTTAGAATCAGCAGAATTGGCAAATGCCCATAAGTTCATCAGTAGCTTACACAAGGTACACATCCTAACCTTCATCCATCCACTTTGTTTTCATGCACCAAGATGAACCACATAGACCAAAAAATGCCACCAATTTTTCCTTTTTATTTAGAGAGATTAGAGTACTCATTTTTGTAGATTTGACACCTATTGCAAAATCCCACCCACAGGTGGCAAGGGTCAGGCAGGTTAGGTAGCAGATTTTCTACCTTTTGCAAAATCTCACCCACACATGGCAAGACCATGTAGGTTGGCTTGCCTTGACCCAAAAACACTTTTTAAGCCCTTTTATAATTTAAATATTGTAATATAATAACCAACCCTTTAACAATGACTACATCATCACAATAAGATCTGGATCTTCTTATAAGTCGATTTACGAGTTTTTTTCATCAGACGATATATACTTTGAACAAGTTTCACCATTCTGAAATTTTTGGCCTTTAGATTCATATTTAGATTGGCCAATTTGACCTGTTGGGGGTTAAAAATATCCCAAGGGACCATCAATAAGAAAATGGGTCACAACTCACAATTACCAGGTCTAAAGATATCACTTGATTTTGGTGCATGAACAAGGGTTGGCATGCATAGACGGCTTTAACTAATACAGTCCAAAACATTTGCATGCGAATTCGATCAGGGGTATGATACAATTGTAGGTGAAAGAGGAATCCAGATGTCGGGAGGGCAAAAACAAAGAATTGCAATAGCAAGAGCAATGGTAAAGGCTCCAAAGATATTGCTACTAGATGAGGCGACTAGTGCCCTTGACGTTGAATCTGAGAAAGTGGTACAAGATGCACTTGATCAGGTTATGGTACACAGAACCACAGTGGTGGTAGCTCACAGGCTATCCACAATCCAGGGAGCAGATGTTATTGCTGTCATAAAAAATGGAGTCATTGCAGAGATAGGGAAACATGAGAAACTCGTCAGTATCAAAGATGGCATTTATGCTTCTTTAGTTGCATTACATACTAGTTCATCTTCTTCATAACAAGGATTGCCACGTCAGTTAATGAAATTGTGTACATTTATTTTACTTTGAATTATACAGAGATTGTACTTAGATGTGTACACAGCAGCTACATAGAAGGATCAAAAAGATATCTTCTCAAATGTGTAAGTTGAACAAAAACTCTTGACAAGCCATATGAAAATTATAAAGTTTTCATTCTAGGATTAATATTATAGGTGAATTTAACATATAACCAGCATTTTTAACGAACTACGTGTATCATTCATTTAGTTGTCAACATAGATCTGCTTACCCATTTATATTCACCTACCCATTTTGTACAACACAAATAGCTAAAAATACTCGATGTTTTTAGTTGTCAAAGAACATGCAAAAACATAAACAATCCCCCTCACTTTCTAATGAAACTCACTGGGATGATTTCGAAGAGATCAGGTGACACTATAACAAGAATGAATTAGTTGGAGTAAAGGCAGTTCACTAAAAAATAATACAATGGTAATGATATATAAGAGATAATGTTACATATATATACTAAAATATCATGGGGAGCTACACACGTATAAACTTCGTATATGTTGCATGCTACAAGTCACCTGCAGCTCTTCAACAGATACGAAGGACTTGAGAAACTTGAACCTATTAAAGGTCTTGCACTCTCTACTCCTTTGCCGGGACTTCCACAGTCATTGAAATCCAACACCCGTCTTTCCGTCTGCAAGTCAAACATACTTAATCATGTTAAAGTCAGTCCGATCAAGTTAAAATACTAGATTTATAAGAACTTGCATTAAAACCTTGTTGAAACTTCATTAGAAAATAAAAGGTTTGACCATCATGTATTTTCCATATAACCAAAAGACGTACCAAGAGTTTTGATTCCTGCCGACTCCTTTCTCCCTTTTCCGCAAATTTCTTGTTTAGTAGGGAATCAGGAGTTTCGTCACCCAAGACCTCCTGGGCAGTGGCATATGCTGTAGCAGTATGCTCACTAAGCTGTCTCATTAATCCAAGAGCATCGTAGCTTCTTTCCCTTGGGCTCACAAAATAACCGATATCCTGCAACCACATCCCCATATAAAATGAAACAGGACATGAGGCTTTCTTATAAGGTATCTTGCTATAGGTTGCAATTTTGTCTTCTTTCATATTGTTTATCTCAAATGCAATCAAAAATATTATAAAATGTCGTAATATTGTTTTTGTAAACATGATTAATACAATAATTATTATGAACTTATCAAAAACAAAAGAGGAGTATTTGGTCCTTATTGAACACGTACCCAACCCACCCAGCTGCAATTTAATTTTGTAAGACTTCAATGCAGGAAACCTTCACATTACCTCAATCGTTATATCTGTATCAACCCTTGGGCCAGGCAGAAAGGAGAACCAAGGGGATTTCCATGCAGAAGGAGAATCAAAACTTCTTTTAAAGGGTGTTTCACCAAATCTGGGGAAGAAAACAACAGCAAACAGATATTAGCAAGGAAATCCTTACGTACAAAAAAGCTAAACTGTTTTGAAAGATAAAGAAGAGGACGCAGTTTTGACACCTCAACTCATGAACAGGTCATTTTGAGTTATTTGAGATCCAAGGTATACAACTTTTAAAATTGCTTCGTTTAAGCTTTAGACTTTTACTTTAAAAGTTTGTCTTTGTGATAGTGTTTGATGCATTACCTATCTCTGAATATTTTACACCTCCCTTTAAATTAATCAGGTAAAAATCCTTATTTTATAATTTCAAACGGAACCGATACTTCTAAACATCTTACATGCCAAAGGTTTCAGTTGTAGTATCGTTTGCAGAATTTTCAACACGAATCTGAGATGAAGGAGCATATTGCGTCGATGTGGCAAGGAAACCTCCTGCTTTCTTCCTGAGTACGATGCTAGGGGTAACAAGAGAACCACTTAGATCATCACAAGAAGGTTCCTTGGCAGTAATTTCCTCCGGCAAAGCTTCTGAACATTTGGACCTTTGTTTTCCAGAATCCCTGGCATTTGAGCCCTTGGGTGTTTCAGATTTGTTGGTAACTTTATCAGGTGAAAAGAATGACAGATTATCCATGTTCCTTTCTGTCAGAATTCCAGATGACTCGCGCACATGACACATCTGAAAAAGGAAATATTGTCATTCAACAAAGAAATCTAACAATAACTATTGTAAGAAATAGTTTTCTGTTTTGCACTAACTTTTAGTATTGAGCCGTTTACACCTTCCTTTTCTGTCCATTCAATAGAAGGAAACAAATTTTCTTTATCTTCATGAAATGCTTCAGCGTCTTGTTTGTCGCTTGAAGATGGAGACTGTTGGCTCTTATTTTCAGCAAACACGTCTAACCGAGAGAAATCCCTGGCCAAATTGGAGAAAGAGGAGCACTCTAGCTTCTTTTCACATCTTTTCTCAGACAAGGGTGAACACATATCTCTGTTTCTCTTCTTTAAGATAGATGGCGTACATGTGAAAGTCTTTGCAGCACTTTTCAGCACAGCTTCTGGGCTGTCAACCCGTGTAGGTGAGTCCCATAATCTGTAAGGGCTAAAACAGTTCATAGATGACATCATCAGCTTTCGAATGCCAAGGGGACTATATTCATGTTGTGCATCACCACCATATTGTACTAGATCACAGCTAAAAAAAGGAATGTCTAAGCTTGGGAAACGTGGAGGATCATAAGATAATATTCCGGTATTTTCTGATATATCAACTGATGGATGATTTAAAACATCATTTAGTTGCAAGGAGTCATTAACTTGATCTTTTGACTCCACATCATTCTGACCGTCACATAAATGAACATTGCTAGCTTCAATTGGAAGACAACTAAATTGATGGGATTCACTGTCTTCTTTTGACTCCACATCAGTTTGACCATCACATAATTGAACATTGCTAGCTTCATTTGGAAGACAACTAAATTGATGGGATTCGCTGTCTTTTGACTCCACATCAGTTTGACCATCACATAATTGAGCATTGCTGGCTTCATTTGGAAGATCCCTAAATTGATGGGATTCACTGTCTAAAGGCATGTACATAGACTGATAACATGATGTTAGTAGCAAGTCCGAATAATATGATTGTGAGTTTAAAGCATCTGCATCATCATTAGGAACTTCACCAACTAATTCTGAAGATCCATCACCTTGATTGCTATATGGACAATTGTACAAATCTTGAGATATCAACATATTTTCTGCGACATCACAACCACCAACCATGTTTCCCGAACATTGTATTGGATCAACATCTATACAGTTGAAGAATTCTGAATCTTCAGTCATGTCTAGTAAAGGAAGCTTTTGTAATTTGTCAGAAGAAATTTGCCAATCTTTATCTGCAGGTACCCACTCATGCGAGAAACACTGTTCGGCCATCTTGGTTGAATTTTGAGGTGGTTGGTTTTCATTTTGAGAGTATACAGCAATTGCAGTTGGCATAATGCTAGTGGATGTAGATCCCACAAAAACTGAACCTTGACTGCATTCAGAGATATCCTCAGCCTCTGTAACATCTCCGCTACACTGTTGCACCCATGACGAAGTAGAAGCAGTCGATTGATTTGTTTGGCTGACATGAGGTAAAACTTGGGAATGTGCAAGCAAGCCTGATGCCAAGTAGGAGTCCAATTTTTTCTTAACAGAACTATTCCAATGATTTTTAATAGCATTGTCTGAACTGAAAATCACATCAGCAATGACACATGTTACTAAGCATAAACATAGATGCACATGAATGTTTTTATGTAAAACTAACATATAGTTTGAGTGTGTAAATAGGATAAATCCTTTTGTAAAGTAGATGTTGATGACGGAGACAACCAACTTATATTTTATCTCCATGGGGTCAAAAGGGGTTTAAGTCAAAAAGTATAACTGAAACATAAATGGGTCAAGTGGTTCGAAAGTCGCCCAAAGTGAAAAATCATACACAAATTCATATTCCTGTTTAAAAACATATATTTGCTATCATCCTAGATTCCTAGACTCCCAGTAATACAAAAATTCTTCATAAAGGTTCTTTCATAAGAACAAACTGTTTCAGGTCATCCCCAACTCGTACCAAACAAAATTACTAACTTCCCATTTTTACCGCCTCTATCAACAGGTAAAAATTGAGTTCCTTATTATTATTATTATTATTTTTCCAAGGTAAAAGTAAGCTTACCGACCAGGCAAGAACTTTGTCAACTCTGCCCACTTATTACCATAAACTTGATGGGCGTGAATCAACGCTAATTCCTCTTCCTGGCTCCAAGCCTCCTTGTTTATGTTAGGATTCAAATGGTTGTGCCACCTGAAGAGAAGATCAGAACAATATTAAGCAGTTGTAAATAGTAGAAACAAACCACTAAGATTTGAGTCATTTGACAGAAGCAACATCTTAAATAGTCAGTTGCAAAACTAGCAGATGAAGGAAAAATGCAGATTATAGGTCTTAACAAAATTTCACTCTTCCATGCCTAAAAGGTGTAAACAAAGGGATAGTGTTGGATGCTATATACCACTGGAGCTGGCATGGTCAAACCCCTTCACATATTATGAATGGGCCAATCAAACCAAGATTTCATTTTTTTATTAATCATAACCAGTTATATAGATCGAAGCAATTGAACGAATTGGCTTAAAAGAGAATGGATCAAACGAATAGAAATTGGAAAGTCACCCTATGTGTATTTTTGATCAATAAAATCTTTGAGCTTCTATTATTCAAAAAGTTACTTACATTATACTGAAACAAAGTAACCCTGTAATCTTACGTAAATATATCATACATTGCGATTAGTAATTACATCAGGCAAACAGATTTGTTGGGGAAAACAATAAAATTATGAGATGAAGAAATCTAACCTCTCCCGACACTGCTTCCCAATGCGACCAGGTAGATGTTGCGCTATTGTGGACCATTTTTTAGCTCCATATTGTTCAACTAGACGAATTATTACTTCATCTTCCTAAGTATGTTATGAAAAGTTAAAACTATTAGTGATGTTTAACACAGGGCTGATGATGCAGCCAAAAATAGAGTTCAACAAAAATATAAGCACGGTGTTATGTCTAAAAAGCAGTCTGGACATAATTTCTGCTAATAAAACTTGAAACACTAGATATTCAGATACCTTGAATACATTTGTCACATTTGCAAGTAGCTGGCAATATGTTTACAAATTACAATTTGCTAAATAATCCAAAAAATTGTGACTAACCTCTTTTGACCATGGCCCTTTAACAAGCTCTGGGTTTAAAACTTTCTGCCATCGATGCAAGCACTGAACATCAGTTCGGTCCTTGAAACACTCCGCTGGAAATGTTGTAATGTTAGGGTGTAGAAAAATATGTAGACCTAATATTACTCATCGAGTATCCATAACTATAAAACTATAAAAGTAAGAAAAAAGTATTCAAATTATGAAAATCGTATGCCCTGACAAATACTCACAAAAGAGCCTTCAGCTATATTGCTAATTTAACTACACATTTGAGATTAAAACCTTATGAAGAAACAAAGCTTCTAATTGTCTCCAACTCAAAGACATAACAACACATGTACACATGTGTCATAAGAACGAAGCTTAACCTACAAAGATTTGATGTTACAATAATAGACAGTGCAAGAATGTTTGAATATGTTCCCTCAAAATCACCATAACCGTAGATAGAAAAGATGATACAAAAGATAAAAATGATACCTATTTTTTTCCAGTTCTTTCCATTGAATTGCTGAACAGCTTTACATAGTATTTCATCCTACAGGTGATGAAACAAGGTTATATAATAATATATAAAAATTCTATACACACACACAAGATTGAATCTGTGACACCAAGCAACAAAATTTTATATACAGGACACCAGAATAGGTATAAAAAGTATACTGATAGGGGTGGGTGCATTAAAAAGAGAAAGTATAAAAGCAATTAGCTTCCTGGTACATAGTGAAAGCAATATACGCAGTACAGATAAAGAAGTAACATACACAACAAAACATTTAAATTATTACACATGAACATAACCAGAATAACAAGATGGAAAGGTTATGAAATCAACAATGTAGTTGAATTGATTGTTATAGCCCAAACTACATGAGCAATAAATAGACAAGCAGAAACTGAGAACATAATAAGTAACACTATGTTGCAAGTCCTGAAACAGCATAAAGTTTGTTTATACCTCTTCTGCAGACCACTGCCCCTTTGTCGATCGCCTTGTAGGGCCACTCGTCCTCCTATAAATGGTAGCATACTTTTATTAATCAACTTGTATGATAACGATAATATATATATATACACATAGCTGCTGTAACGGTTTCATGGACATTTTTGTAAGGAGTCATAAACTTGTCACCACTAGCAATTATGTGTACTAAACTGTTAATCACAGCTAAGTTTACAGAGATGGCACCTATCAAAACCTAAGCCCTTGCTTTTCTAGTGTTCGCTTTGTTCAAATACATAAAATAGCAATGAATCAATCGAATTCATAGAGCTAAAGTGACAAAGTTGGAAACTTTTTATATAATAAACCCTAATTTTGAAATAATCATAATTTGAAATCCAACATACCCGTTCATAGATCGCATTTTCTCGAGTCCTTTCGTAACACCAACACCGTCGGAAGAACAACCCATCATTTTTCAAATCACTTTCTGTAGTGGCTGATCTCACTATCACACATCCCCCAGATCATAATCACTTTTTAATTTAAAACTGAAAACAAAAAAATAAGCTAAATCATAATTCAAGAAATATAAATATCACAAACTCGAAAAACCCCACGAATTTAATTTCAATAATCAACATAAAGATTATAAAGAAGTCCTAAAAGATTCAAACCTTTTAGCACAGATTTCAAGAAACTTAACAAAGGGGAGTCAAGATCCAAAGATGAAATCGAAAAAACAATTAACCTTAATCGATCTACAATCGAAAACACACACCGACAGATGTGTGTGTGTGTGTGTGTGTGTGTGTGTGTTTGTGTGTTGTGTGTGTGTTTTGAGTAGGAGAAAGAGAGAAGAGAGAGAGAACAAACGGTCTTGAAAATTCAAAATGAGAAAAGAGGGGATGTGGGGGCAAAGCAAGAATTCAAATGGTGTCATATGCGTTTTAATTTTAGCAACTTTTAATCAAAGTCAAGCTTATTAATTAACTCCAACCCCCTCCGATTTTGATTACCAAATGTGTCACAAAAAGTCCATTTTAATAATACAAAATATTATATATATATATATTTATATATTTACCAATTTTAAAAAAATGATTAATCAACCTAACTCTCTTTCCACTAATTTGACATGTGTATTCCACTAATTCTCTTTCCTAATTTTGCCTCTTGATTTTTTCACATGTCATCATCTTACTATTAGGCATATCTTTAGTCACACCAATTAGGTTGATTTATCATTATCATCTATTTTAATTACCATAACTTATCATTCATATTATTATATTGTATAAAAAGAATTCACGTAAATAGTTAAGCAGTATGGTTGGTTGTTGGCTCAGAATTCTGCTTGTCTGTTTATTTTTTTTATTTTTTAATAAGCATGGTATGAAGATGTCATTTTGCCTTCTTTAGATTTTTATTTTTATTTTGACTTATAGTATTATTTTTAGGATGGTAATGTTTTAGTGTTTTACAATATTTTAAGACTTTTTTATTTTTACCATTAAAGTTTTGTTTTTAAGTATTCATAGTGTTACAACTTTAATATTTTTTTTCACCGTTAAAGTTTTTAGCTTTTTATTTTTAACTTCCAAAAAAATCTTGTAATTTTTATTTCGCAACCAAAGTTTTGTATACTAAGATTTACGTTGTATTGTTTAATGATGCGTTTTTTGTTTTGTTTGATATTGACGGTTGACATATTAAATCTAATGGCCGCATTAAAATATATGTCCGGGTGTTATCCCCAGCCTAGATCCGGGTATAACCGTATAACACTAATTATATATCAATTCAAATTTGCTATAAAAAAATTAACGATCAAACACTTTTTTATGAAATTTGGCAAAATCTTTATATGAAACCTAAATACTTTTGGGAAATAAAATCTATGATAAAATTACTTTTTCATGTTTATGGACAAATAAGGTAGAACGATAATAATTTATAAAGTAAATCAACTATGCTATACTTAGGGTGTGTTTGATAATATAGAATGATTTAGCACTTAATTATTTTGAAGTCTGAATGGTTCAAAAATTCTGAATGAATTTGATCCTGTATGAAAATATATGTTTGATACTTGTTCTAAATGGATAATCTGAATAATTAAAATGACCTTTCTAACCTTCTTTTAGATCATATGTTGTAAAAAGATTATCAATTAATCACAAGCATAACGTCATTTTATAACAAAGACATAAACAAAACTTGAATATTAAAATAGATTATGATAATATCAAAATATATTATGATAAAATTAAGCTCTTGAAGAATAGATTAATTTTTTTTCTTAAAGAATAATAATATATACGAAGTAATATATTAACTTCAGTGCCGACAATTCTGTTAAACCTTGTTGTTTCAATTTCGGGAGGAATAAGCTCACATATCACGATTTCCTTTTAATAGATCTCTTTGCAAACTGTATAGTTTGATAAAATACCATGAAACTAATTTTTGCTACTATACCCACTTGGCCACTTGCCAAAGAATACGGAGTGATATGTATAAACTTTATCACAAATACAGTAATAGATCTGGATATTTTTGTTTTGCAAGAGTGATATATATTACAGTGATATTATTATTAATATTATTATTATTATCAAAACAATAGATCGATCTGGAGATTCTTCTTTTAAAGAGAGATTGTATCTTGTAAAAGCAGAAGTATTAATGAATATTTGTAGTGTGTAAAGAAGAAAACGGCGTGAGGATGAAATAGAGGAGGGGGGATTTGGGGAAAAGTTTGTTGCTGAATGGTTAAGAAAGACTTTGAAAGTGGGATGGTTCAGCATCATTTGGATTTTCGTTCAGCATGGTTTCTTATTCAGGTGGGCAAACCAAACACTCTAAATGTTGATCGATTCAGCACTCAGTGTTGAATGGTGCCATTCAGTTGCAATCAAACACACCCTTAGTCTTGCTATTTAATATTATGTTTACTAATATATTTTATTTTTCGTTTCCTTTACAATGAACAAGTATCTTAGATTCGTGTAGATACATTAACAGCATAAGGTAGTCATGTATACATAATTATCTATATCTATACTATATTATAAAGCAGATCTCCCTTGTTTACATTTTAAGTTTCAACATTTACTTTCCCAAAATGCCCATATATCAATTCTATATTTATCTAACACCCTTTCTCTCTCCTCAAATCTCAACCAATCATTTTTTTTTCTCTCTTCCATAAATCATATTTCCTCCAATTCATTCAAAATCTTTTATCTAAAAAACCGTACATCAATAAATTATAAAAATTATATGGGTGTTCTTAAAATTTAATGCTCTTTCATTAGATATGTCATTCGATATACTTTCGACGAATTTTTAAATCCGAGGCAGAGCCTGTATAGTTAAGGCATTTGACTATTACACTCTATGGCCTATCACCACCATCATCTCACCGTCGAAACACGCGAGTACTTGCTCTCGTTATATTATATGCTGATAATTTTTACACGCATATTGTTTGAATAACAACATCTAATGATCTTTTGCACGATACAGGGATAACATTAATGTCACGACAATAAAGAGGTATCCACCCAAAAACTAAAAATACAACCAAACTTAAATTGTTTTTTTGTCCACTTACATGTTTCAAATTGATACCTTTTTATTTCAAATTAATCACTGATTATTTTTTGTTGCTGCAAAATTAACGTTACCAATTTATGGCCACTAAAATCTTGTATATGGAGACTTCGTTTCCACACTTCTCATAATATGTCCATAATACACGATTAAGCTAAAAACAATGTTTATCATCAACTCAATAACAGTCATCGAATTTGTAGCATTCTAATATTTAAACATAGTTTTAGCTAAATTATTTCTAAATGTGGTCCACTTGGTTGATAAAAAGTTAAAAACCGATAGAATTGATATTGCAAACATCATCATATCCGCCTCCCATTTCTCTAACTCTCTAGTTCCCTGATCTGATGCAAGATAGTTATTATCGAATGGATCCATAGTCATTTCATTCGTTATATAACTATGGAGATAAAACATGCCATTATTACCCTAATCGGATAAAAGGAATTATCTCTTAGAATAGCCCATTTTGTTTTCAAATATCAAAGCAAATGTATACAGTTTTTTTTTTTTTCCAGCTAAAAATCTCATACTTAATAAATCTTTCGGGTGGTTGGTTAGTATCTCTCAAGTGAATCATTTTTATGATACTTTAGGGTTGACCTCTATAAAGGTCATGAAAACCACCTCCTTGTATAAACGGCATCTTACCAAAAAAACATTTTTGGAGCTAAAATGAAAATATATATATATATATATTTTAAAAGATATACAAGTGAAACAGTTATATAATTATATTCATTTTTGGATCATGACAAAATCGAGACGAGAAATAAGGCAAAAAAAAGTTGGATTTATAAAGCTAACGGCTGTCACAAATACCAAACGGCCCTTTGCCATTTGCTAAATCCCGTTAGGCTTGTATGGTAGTTTGGGCTTACTTCGTGTTTACATGATTACATCCATATCAAGCCGAGAAATTAAAAGCCCAGAACTATGGGCCAAGAACTACAAGCCTGCTCCTTTTTCTTTTCTTTTTTTTCCATTAATCACGCATTCACGCCAAACATAGAGGCCCGCACCACTCATCCTTTTGATTTCAATGTGAGTTTGACTTTTGACCAGCCAACCGCCAGATCACCCCTCACCTCAATTGAATGATTTCTGGTCTTGAAATGAGCCTTGAACAAAACCCAAAACCACACAGGGATGGGATTTATCTATCTAGTTTTAGCTAGACGAGAGGGTACCCTAGTGGCCGTCACGGCGATGGGTGGTGGTGGCGATGGTGTTGGTAACGGTATGGTTATTAATGTGAAAGTAATTGATGTAAAAGGAGGAAATGTAATTATTTTAAGGGTTAAAAGATGTATCTTATGAAATAGTCTTATTAGCATTATTGTAAATAATTAAATATTAGGTTAAATTTTTTAAATTAGTGAAAAAAAAAATAGATAATTTGGATTAATAAGGTTGAAAAATGTTTTATGGATATTTTGGGTAAATGTGGTGTGTGAGTTAAGAATATGTTGAAAGTTAAAGATATTTTAGGTATTTTAAATGTCAGAAAGATAAAAATGGGAGACGGGTAGTTTTTTTTATAAAAGAATATAGATATTTTGACCAGCTTAAATCAAAGGTATTAGAAAGTTGAAAATTTAAAGGGACATCTATGATCATTCCTATTTGTTGGGTAATAATCTATAGTACTTAACTACATATTTCTTATCATCATTGACTTTAAATTAATAGCACTTAAGCATGTTAATTACTGTAATAAACAACCGTTCGTATAAGTTTAGTCTCGCTACCTCATAATCAACATATACAAGATCTTTCTGAGACAGAGTTTAAGGTTGTGGTCTTCTATGCGTAGACGTGTACTGCTGAGTTCTTAAGTTTTTTTATGGAACAAAATAAAGTGATACAAATGATTTCATAATAAATTGAGTTCTTCAGATTTTTTTAATAGAAGGAAAAGAAATGAAATGGAATGATATAGATGGATTTTTTAGTTGATTTTGTTTCTCAAATTTTCTTCTCAAATATGACATGATTTGGAATGGTCTTTTCTGTATTATTTTCATCTCTTCCATTCATTTTATTTCTTTTAAAACAAAACTTAAGAACATAGTCGACTAATATCACTTGGTGGCCGAGGATAAAAATTGGGTTTATGGAAGTCCGATCGATATCACTATTAACAAGACGTTTTCAAATTTAATTTTCATCATTATTAATTTAAACCAAATTTCATAAATATCATCTGGTATCAATTCCTAATTTCCTATGAAGATGCCAAGTGACTGAAATATTGAAACGGGGTCTGGGGCCATATATATGCTTCTTGCTTCTTGTCAAAGTTGGTATACATGTTGTCATCTACACCTAAAAACTCAAAAGTTCTTCAAGTATAGCGGCATCTAGTTCTTATAAATATTTTCTTTCCTTTTTTTTTTTTTTTAATACGGGGGAATATGTCTTCATCATTTTTGGATTTTGATCAACTCAACTCCATGCATATCATATTGTAATGGTACAACATATATGGTGCCTGCAACATCAAAATGAAACCAATGTGGTGGTAGACATATATCATCATCTTTTAATGAATCCTACTAGTATTCCATTCTACACTAGAAAGAGTTTTTATGTTCAAATATAAGCAAAGAAATTGAATCTTTCTTACATGAATTGGTCATTATCCACAATCACAATTTCGTTTATATACTAGGAATGATGGGTTTTTCATTTTCCAATTTCGTTTTCCACGAGAAAATTTAGTAACTACTTTTTTCCATTTTAACCAAAGCATCACGGGGCTCTAATCTTGTCAAGGGCTATAAAGGAGTCGAAGAGAGCTTGAATTCGGCTAGACTAGTGTAATTTTTGGGAGAGCTCGAGCTTGGCCAGTGGCGATCTAGACGTTTTGGTTAGTGGCCGGGGGCTAAGAATTATATTTTATCGTTGTAATTATTTACTCTTCTTGGGGCTGTTTTTTTTTTCTTTTTATATTTTTTTGGTAAAAATCAAGTATACAATAAATTAAAATCCTATTGTTTGATTACAAGTCGTTGGGGTCGGACTCCCCGCCCCTGATGAGTTGGATCCACCTATAAGCTTGGATCCTTTTAAGTAAAGCTTGAGCTCGGATTATAAATAGTTTTACATGCTTGGACTGTATAGTATCAAATATAATGTATCTTCTTATTTTTTTTTTAGTTGTAATAGTGGATAGTCTTATGTGCCCTCCACGTAACATACAACATTAACCTCCACTTGATTTTTATTAGTACCATTTGAATCATTATATATATATATATATATTAGGTATTTTACCCCACGTGATGCGCGGCTAGCTAAAAAATTATTTTATACATTAGTAGATAGCTATTCTATAGGTTTATTATGTAAAAATTGATTATGTTATAGTTCATGGTTAATTTATGTATCACTCTGGTCACCATTTGTTTTTTCGGACATGTCGATAGCACAGTCACTTAACCTACTATAGTGATTACACATCCCTTCTAAGAACATTTAACCTAAGGTATTTTGATATCATCAACAACACCATTTGTGTAGCCATAAATCGCATAAAAATGTATTCACCTTATAGATTAACACTACAACAAATCAAACATAAATCGATAATGTAGCATGTTATCTATTCATCAAACGTAATAATATGTACAAAGTAAAAAACGAAACATGACAAAAATTTAGTCATATAAAATATAAATAAATTTAGTCATATGAAATACACATAAATACAATACGAATAAGTAAAAAAAACCCAATAAGATAAATAAGAGAAAATCATTATAGTTTTTGTTTTTTATTATATAATAGACTTTGTTTTGTGATTAGAATAACAACCAACTTTAGTTAAAGTTTCGGCAAAAAAAAGAAAAAAAAAAGAAACAACAAAATTGATTGGTCATATATAATCTAATAATATATTCAAATAATTTCTAAAATTTGATATAGTCTTTAAAATTGTATATATTTTAATAAATAATATTATTTTTGTCAAATATGTGTGCCAATTTAGTAGATGCATGGACGTTATTTTATTTTTTTAATATGAGTTTTGATATTATTTTTTTATCTTGTGTATATAATTATGATTAATATATTATATTATATTTAATAAAATAAAATAGATTATTTTGAGAATAAATAAAGGTTATAAAATAAATCTATTGTAAAAAATGTATGAAGATGACACGTAGGATAAAATCCTTTGTGGCAATATTTAAAATTAGTTTTAAATTGAAAGAAGGCTTTACGTTATTTTTTGTAACGGGCCAATAGTAAAAATGGGAACATTGTATTGATGGCGGATTATGGTGAGTGCAGAGGGTTCAATAAATTATATAGTGTTCCAAATGAAGGCGGAAGGGGGTGCCTTTGGGGTCATCATGGTTATGGATTGCAGGGCGGCTTGTATTGGAAGCCTAAGAAAGGGTAAATCTTTGTATCTTATGGGATAGAGTTCTGGAACTATTTCCTGCAACAAAGAATCTTCCAAATAGATATTGAATTGATTGTTAGACAATAACAAGGATATATAAAGCATATCAAAAAATTTATATATATAAACGTAAAATGTGAATATTTAAACAGGAAATTGCAGGGTACCTTGTACATGGTACCGATCTTCTTGGTGGAGCTGAGGAATCATTGTGTAAACAGGGAAAAAAGCGGCACTGCTGCTGCGCAAGATGATGGATGGTAGACCTAGAACATAAGCGACCGATTCTGCAAAGAACATTAGGTGATCATGAATGATAACAACCGATTCCTTCCTAGACAATGATGCGTTTATGGTTTGAATAAGATGTTTTTGTAAATGGGGTTTGCAGTTATTGTTGAGAGCTTGCAAGAACTGGAGGAAGCTAGGAAAGTCCCCAGGACCGGATAAGTTATCAGAAAGGGAAAAGAAGGTGAAATATGGATAAGTAGAAGGATCGGGCTTGTTGATATCGGAATGAGCTATGGTTATGAAGAACCCTTTGGAATGAAGGTATGTTCCAAGCTGAAGCATTGGGGTCATGTGGCCTTGAAGAGGACATGCTATCAGCACCAACCGCCACTTTCTTTCACCGTGCTCTGCCATGGCCCGTATAAGATCTCTTATGAAAAAAGAAAAAAAAATCTCGATATTCCTTCCAAGGAAGAAATTACGAGATTGATATATAGTGATATAAGAAAGAAGGTAGCTTAGATTGGATGGCAAATATAGCAAGGGGCTGCCCTTTTTGTTTTTTTTATCGCATATATAGCATCATCATTTAAAGCTACACTTTTCTAATTTACGTCCTAAAAACCATAGTGCACATGGGAGTATGGGACCGCGTACCAAAAGCTAGACATTCTTGACTTTAAACACATGATTTTCGATTTTGAGAGACGGGCCCGGGTTTGTTGCACGTCTCATGTCTTTCCTAGGATCAACAATGTATATATATATAAAAGAACACATACATACTGAGTTTGGTCTACGTACTGATCTTTTTTGTGCATATTAGGCCGGTTATGCCTAGTGAAATGAGTGGAATGTACGAGGGATTTTAATTTGGTACAGCTTTTGAGAGATGTCTAAAACTCACCTAGTTAGTCACTTGTTCTATATATATAAGCAAAGCATCCAATATGCACATACTACATAATGGACTCGCTTTCCTTGTCGTATCTTTCAACGTTTTCACGACCAAATTCCATAGTTTCCCATCAAAAACCACCACTTTCATCAATGTTATCTCTGTCGCCACTACTGTCTACTTACGGTTGCGTATTATTTGACAGAACACAAGGAAACCAACAAACACTCACAAACACCACCAAGAGGCTTAGTCAAGAAGCTAGACCAAAAACACTAGTACTATCTACTGAGAAAAGGGTCAGAAGATCAATACTAATGTGCCGATCATTGCCAGCCACGATTTTGAATGCTTTTGATGACTTTGTTAACAACTTCATTGACCCACCACTTAGGATTTCGGTTGACCCAAAACATGTCTTATCAGACAACTTTTCCCCGGTTGACGAACTCCCTCCTACCGAATGTGAGGTTATTGAGGGGACACTTCCTAGCTGCCTTGACGGGGTTTACTTCCGTAACGGCCCTAACCCGCAGTTTTTGCCAAGAGGTCCATATCACCTCTTTGATGGGGATGGCATGCTTCATGGTATTCGTATATCTAAAGGAAAAGCCACGTTGTGTAGTAGATATGTGAGAACATACAAGTATAATACAGAAAAAGATATGGGATTCCCGGTTATACCAAATGTATTTTCGGGATTCAATGGTATGGCTGCCTCTGCTGCTCGCATGGCAGTCACAACATGCCGGTTTTTGACAGGTCAGTTTGACCCGTCAAAAGGTATTGGCGCAGCAAATACTAGCCTGGCCTATTTTGGCAACAGGCTATATGCATTAGGAGAGTCTGATCTCCCCTATGCTGTCAAACTTGCACCAAACGGTGATATTATCACCCTTGGGCGCCATGACTTTAACGGCAAGCTTTTAGTGAGCATGTCTGCTCACCCAAAAGTCGACCCAATAACTAAAGAAGCCTTTTCTTTTCGCTACGGCCCAATGCCTCCTTTCCTAACATATTTCTGGTTCAATAAAAATGGAGAGAAACAAACCGAGGTCCCAATTTTTTCAATGAAAAGCCCGTCTTTTCTCCATGACTTTGCTATAACCAAAAAGTATGCCATATTCCCTGAGCTCCAAATCGGGTTTAGCCCCATGGGGATGATTAGTGGAGGGTCCCCTGTGGCTGCAGACCTTAAGAAATTGCCCCGAATTGGAGTCATACCTAGGTATGCTAAGGACGAGTCAGAAATGGAATGGTTTGAAGTTCCAGGGTTGAATATTATACATGTCATCAATGCGTGGGAGGAGGACGGAGGAGATAAGGTGGTGATGGTGACGCCAAACATATTATCGGTGGAGCATACATTGGAGAGGATGGATTTGATCCATGCGTCGTTAGAGAAAGTGACAATCAATCTAAAAAGCAGAATGGTGTCGCGACACCCTCTTTCAACTAGGAATCTAGACTTCGGTGTCATCAATCCGGCTTTCTTGGCTATAAAAAACAGGTTCATTATTTATGTTTCCTTTATGTATAGCAAAAGATAAGTAAACATAATTTTGAGTAAATATGCATCTTCATTCTTGACATGCGATACATATCCAATATTCAGGTATATTTACTGTGGAGTTGGAGATCCTATGCCAAAGATATGTGGAGTTGTGAAGCTAGACCTGTCGATACCAGAAACTGATCGTCGTGAATGTATAGTAGCCACTCGCATGTTTGGGACAGGTTGTTTTGGTGGTGAACCCTTCTTTGTGGCTAGAGAGCCTGACAACCCTAATGCCGACGAGGATGATGGTTACGTGATTTCTTATGTGCATGATGAGAACACAGGTGAATCGAGGTTTGTGGTGATGGAAGCCAAGTCGCCAACACTTGACATCGTTGCTGTTGTGAAGCTGCCCCACCGGGTGCCTTATGGCTTCCATGGTCTCTTCGTAAGGGAAAATGACATTAATAAGCTGTGAGATTAATTGGAAGTCGATTCATGTATTGATCATCAGTTATGTAGAATATATACTCTTTCCTGCTCCTCTTTTTTTTTTTATAAAAAAAGGTGTGTTAGTGGTCAGTGGTTAGAACATATACTTTGTTATAATTACAATAAGCAGCTCAAATAAATTATCTAGCGATGTAAATCTAACATGTGAGCCATATGTATGTATAGAATAGATTTCTCTTTGTAAAGTCAGTAGCTAGTTAACCCTTGTGGCGTCGAGAAGCAAAATGTTTGTATCGATTTGATTATACATATACACACAAAGTCAACTATGCAAGTCAAACAAAACAAAAAGGTTTTTGGTGGGCTTGTGATATGTCAGTCATAAAGACCACTTTATTCATATTAGTAACTTAATATGAATTAGTAAGAATTAGTAACTTAATAGTAATAATTAGGGCTTTCGTTAAGATGTATTAATTAGTTGTGCACTTACTATAAAATTCAGGGTAGACTTTTAATATGAAAAGATACAATTTTTTTTTATGCCTAAAAGCTTCATTTTGCATTTTTCTAGTAATATAGTAGATACTAAAATGTTAGTAAAATTTGTAGATAGTTTAAGTCAGGGTGTGTCGACGTAGTAATTTAGGTAATAAGAGTAGTTAAATAATTCCAAAATTGTACCTTAACCACAACCAAGATGGTCTATTGGTCCGTATTGCTGCCTGGTAGCCTTTTCTTTCTTTTCTTTCCTTTAATAAAAGGAGTTTGGTAAATTAGGGGTGATTCATTGGGGCGGGTTGGGCGAAAACGGCGTTTATACCTTCATAAAATAGTGAAAACGGCCTAATTACCATGATGACTTCGACTTTTTCAATCAAGCAATCCAGGGGCATAAGCCCGACTATAACCTTAAACTATAAAAAAACATAGACGAATGAGGTTTTTAGGTGACACTAGCTATGAATTCCTGCTCTGCTACATAGATGAATACTATACTCTCCTGATCTTTAAGTTCAAACATGTTACATGGTCCAAAACTCTATGCCTCTCACAAAACATGTAACCTGACCTCCGTCTAGCCATCCTTCCAATTCCCCGGTCCTACTATATACAGGTTGCTCCTTGCGACCTTCTTAGCATCCCGTGTCCTCGATTTGCTGCTATATATCTGATGAGTCGTGCCACATCCATTATCGTTCCTTGGTCTCATATACGCATACACTCTGTGCCTTGAGCACGGTGGTTGAGGTGCTAGTCAAAGATGGAATGACTCTCAAACAGGGGGATTCTTTATATTACAAAAATAATTACGGTATGTTGGAGGTCTGAAATCCAATCATTAAACTATCCATCCTCCGGTTAATATGGTCCTCTTTAAATATAATTTTTTTTTGTCTTGTTCTATTGCCCTTTAGGACACTGATAGGCTCATGGCTAGTCGTTCAAGACCAGAATCAGCGACTCGGAGGATTTTGGAGCTGAACCATAGTTCACGTATTGGTATTTTTTTCTATGGAAGATGTGCTAATGGACCAGGATGGTGCTGATCCAGAAAGCAGTCCATTGACAGTTCTTTATATAGAAGAAGCTTTGAGAAGGTATAATGTCACACCCCTAAATCCGGGGGCGTGACGTTCATGAGATCACAACACAAGATATAGCGAACGACCACAAAACGCGTCGTTTTTGAAATACATTTAGAAATAACATTGTTTGACAAAGTTGATAATACAATACTTGAAACGAAATTCATTATTTGAAAACATCAGATTATTATTAAACAATATAATAAAGATAGAGACTTTAGCAAATTGATAAGTCAATTCCTAAGGTCTGAGATATGGGGCAACTTCCCATAATGCATGCAAATAGAAAGCTTTCCAAGTCATAGCAAATCGTCTAATTACCTGAAATACATGCTAAAGAGTGTCAACATAAAGTTGGTGAGTTCCATAGTTTTTATATAAAAGTAAGTATTATGAACCACAAGAATTTACGTAGCCATTGTCTAATTACAATGCTAAAGAAAAGTACGTATACATTGAACTAAGCTCACGAAACGAAACTCGACAGTGGTGTGCCTCAAGTAAGTACTTGTTCAGAGTACTCAAGTTTTTCAAATATATAACATCCGTTTGACCGTGCAGGTCAAGTTGGAGCTACCAACCCGGATGGGGAGTGTCAATCCCAAATAGTACTATTCAATATATCTACGTTTAAGTCCATAACTAATCGTTTCATGATATTGAGGCCTTAAGTAAACAATGCAACTTAGTACAATCTATGTATACGGTTTTTAAAGTACTTGTGTTCATCGTAAAAGTAAAGAGCATGCATTTCACCCCAAAAATAAATAAGTAAAATGGGGCTATGAAAACTCACCGTGAAGAGTAGTGAATGTGATAAAATGCAAAAGATATCCGACGCGTGACGTTAACCTAATGCACAAACAAATATGTATTTTGTCTTAATAATGTGTATTAGTAAAAGTTGTTAGTTTGAAAAGTTTCATCACCCAAATAAAAGTTGTCAAAAATAAATTGTAATATATATACAGAAAATTATTATATTAAAAAAAACAATTGTTAAATACAAATTAATATGTGTTAATAGCGTTATTATGATTATTGCTATAATTGACTCCACATTAAAATATTAATAATTGTGAGTAACAAAAATACTTCACATTGAATATTGATGTTCAGGGATTTCGCCGGCTCCATATACGTGATTTCGAGTTTTTAAAATGGTGATATTTTGTGTCAAAGTTTATATAATTTTTCAATTCAAATAAATGGTATAAAATAATTTGTAGAAGGTTTTAAACAATATAACAATTATATAGTCATCATTTTTGTAAATCATTTATATGCATATACTAGTATTTATATCCACGAGACCATATATGGGTATCGATATTTTGACATCACTGAGTAGGTATGTCATGTATAAAATATACTCGTGTACTTGGGCCCTGACGGTTGCATATCCACCCCTATTAGTTAGGGATTTTTGATAGCAGGTGTTGGGTTATCCTTATGTACACTGAGTTGCTTTTTGTATATGCACTCCCAACCCGTCAACATTAATATTGTATTTTTTTCCAAGACTCGATTGTACGTCAATCTTTCTAAAAATAAATTTGGAGTTTACAAATACAAATTATGACACTGTCTTTAGTTCTCAACAGGATAAGCCATCCACATCTTATTAAAATATCATATTCATTTGCTTCTTAAAGTCTTTCAAAATGCTATTCTGACATATCATGGACAATATAGCTTTTCCTTGTTTCATACCTTTTCATTCTGACTAAGAAAAAGACTTTACTATTTTGTCATCCCATATATATATACTACTTCCATTGAAATACCATATGCAATAATATAACAACAGTATATTAAAATTTAGAAGTAAAGCTTTTCAATGACAAAGTAAATATGGAAGTAACGACACCGACTCTTTCATTCAAGTAGTATAATACTAATAATAAACAAAGACTTTGTTCTTTTCTTGTTAAAGTTTTCTTGCTTTTGGGTGATGAAAATAAAGAAACAAGCTCAAATAATTCTTTAAATAATTATTTGAACACTTCGTGTTCTTGTTGTTACCAACTTATATTAAACACTCCATGGTATTAAATATCATAAGAATAAGAAATGATAAATTTTAAGTGAGTTAAAGTAACAATTACCCAAGAAGAGATTTAGTGCTTGGAGATGGAAAAATGTGTTATGGTGGCGTGATGGTGGTGCAGGGGTGGTGTGATGGTCGTATTTCGTCGTTGGTCAGGCGGTGGCTGTCGTCTGCGGTGGGTGGTCGACTGGAAATTAGAAAGAGATCAGGGGGAGAGTATATTTTTGTTGTATGTATTATATTTTCTTATTATTGGGGTAAAGTAACTTTAGAGGGGGACCATAGAATAAAGTATATATATATACATCGGAAGTACATATGAGCTAATCCTTTTGTTTCTATCAAGTGGGTATAGGGTTGAGTAGGGGAATGGGCTGTAAGTTGTGGTAGATATAGGTTAGCTTGATTGGATTTTCATTAAATTATTATGTGTATTTTTATATTTGTTACAAACATTTATTTGTATGCATTCTTAATAATGAAGCTAGACATTTAGGATGCTGGAACCAAAATGAATAAATTAACATGTTATGTAGTATCGATGATTACTACTGCTATCTCTTAATTTACATTAAATTTGTTAGTCATTGAAAGCTGTAATTAGAATCAATATAACTATTTCTAATTTGGTTAAGTTTTATTTATTATTTCCATGCCAACGTATACGCATTTATATATATGTATGACTAACATGCATGTTACGCATATGTTCATATATTGCAAAGGTCACGTAGGTTCTTACTAAAATGGATGTACACTAAATAGGTTCATGCCAAAAATGGATGTACATATAATGTATATTTATTTAAATGGATGCATCCAATAATTTATATTCTAATTATAATGGACCTGAAATTTGGCGGTTGTCACATATAAAAACTTCAAGAAGTTTGAGTTTGTAATGGACCATGCAGATCATTTCTATTCAGCCCGCAATTGTGCAATGAACCAGGTAAGTGTGTGTACATCCACTTGATAATAACTTGTTGCTTTTATCTTTCATCACGTTCATACGCATACGTGTATATGTTTCTGCCAGAAAACTGGGTTGCCAAGATACACAAGGAGTTGGGGATCCTTGAGGAACAGCTACCTGGTATGCTGCTTTTGTAGTGCTAGTAATGAATAGAAATCCACCAGTCCACCTTTTATTTCTTTGTGTATGTGTGTGTGTGAGAGATTAAGTTTGTCATATATCTAAGCATGCAATTCAAGCTCAATGATTGACACTGGGGTGGTTGTTCCAGAGACCATATACGCGAGGGCTTATGAATCGAGGATGGATCTTTTAATAGCGGTAATTGTCGGACCACAGGGGACTCCTTATCAGGGCGGCCTCTTCTTGTTTGATGTGTGTTTCCCAAGCAACTATCCTGCTAGCCCACCTGTATGTCATTCTCGTCTTTTTTTTTTATTTATTTATATATATATCTACCCGAGGCTTACATATGTCAATTATGGATTAAACCTATTGAATGAATTTGTTTCAGCTTTTGCATTATCACTCTGGTGGTCTGGCTATCAATCTGAGTCTGTTCAAGAGTGGTGAGGTTTGTTTGGAAGTTCCTACCCAAAGTGGTGGGTTGGAGTCGATGTGGGTGCCTGGCATGACGACTATGCTCCAGCTTCTGGTCTCCATACAGAATCGGATATTGAATGTCGATCCGTTGTTCAACGAGCTTGCGTATGCAACTATGAAAGGCTCTTCTTATGGATAATATGCTTCGTCCCTGTTCAACGAGACTGCTTTGATAAAATCACTGAAAGCAATGATGTATACCATGAACAAACCACCCAAGGTAAGATTTTGTTCCTTGTTTCCCTTCTGCTATATGTGTAGTATTTTGTTTATATATATCTAATAAATAATGAGATGTTGTTGGATGCCTGCAGAACTTTGAGGGCATTGTGACTTGTCATTTCCGCATTCATGATTTTGATATTGTGCGTTTGGCATCAGACAAGTACAAGAAGAATCCGTGTTCAAGGACGTTGAAGAAAGATTTGTTTGCAAGCATCATGCCACTTGTAGCTGCATTCAATAAAACCAGGCCAAAGGAGAAACAAGTGGTATATCAATGTTATGGGAGACTGAAGAAAAGTCAACAATCAATCTTTTGACTTGACTACTACTACTAGTACTACTACTAATTATTGTTATATTAGCAAAAAAAAGAAAGAAAGTGTGCGGTAATTCTATTATGGGTATCATGGATGTTTATTAGTAGATATTTTGATGATGCGTCAAACTTTATTATCTATTAAACAAATGATGTCATGCTGATTAATATAATTAAAATATATTGTTATTATTTATGTCTTGCTTTGTTTTTCTTGGCATTTGTTTTTATTCTATATGTTAATGATGATTGCAAACTGATAAAGATAATGCGACAACGGTCATCTTTCGGACAATAAATTTGTTTGGAGATAGTGCTTACTTAATCCCCAAATTGGCACTTGATATTAAAAGTGTTTAAATTTAACGAAATATTTATGTACATCCCCATTATATATAAAAAATTTTTTGATTTATATACTCGTACTCAATGAAATATAAAACTTTATATCAAGGTTTCTTTTTCTCATGTGATTTTCTCGGCATTTTTGAATGGTTTCCTTTAGCCAGGAAAATTATCTGTATTTAGAAGGATATGTGCATATTTTGAAACTTTATGCTTACTATGTAATGGATGTGTATGGATGGATGTTTGCTTTCTTGTTTTAGTGTATGGATTGATGCTTATGTTCTCTAGTATGCATATGTAGTTTCTTTCCTCATGTGATTTTTCTGACATTTTTGAATGGTTTCCTTTAGCCAGGAAAATGATCGATATTTAGAAGGATATGTGCATATTTTGAAACTTGATGTTTCCTATGTAATGGATCTTGTCTTTCTATGTTTTAGTGTATGGATGGATCTTTACTTTCATGTTTTAGTGTATGGACGGATGCTTATGTTCTCTAGTATGCATATGTAGTTTCTTTCCTCATGTGATTTTTCTGGCATTTTTGAATGGTTTCCTTTAGCCAAGAAAATTATCTGTATTTAGAAGGATATGTGCATATTTTTAAACTTGATGCTTACTATGTAATGGAACTTGTCTTTCTATGTTTTAGTGTATGGATGGATCTTTACTTTCATGTTTTAGTGTATGGACGGATGCTTATGTTCTCTAGTATGCATATGTAGTTTCTTTCCTATAAAGCCATTGCCAGGGGTGATTCATTGGGGCGGGTTGGGTGAAAACGACGTTTCTACCTTCATAAAATAGTTGAGTGCGTAAAATATGATCACAAATCTATCTAATTACCATGATGACTTCGACTTTTTAAATCAAGCAACCCAAAGTCAAATATTATTTTCCACTTGCTTGACCCACCGGCATACCCATTTGGCCCGTTTCCTGCCTATTTAAGTTTCTCAGCCCAAACCGTGCCCGGGGGGGGGGGGGGGGGGGGGGGGGGGTATAAGCCCGACTGAAAGCTATGAATTCCTGCTCTGCTACATAAATGAATACTGTACTCTCCTCATCTTTCAATTCAAACGTGTTACATGGTCCAAAACTCTGTGCCTCTCACAAAACATGTAACCTGACCTCCATGTAGCCTATATACAGGTTGCTCCTTGCGACCTTTTTAGCATCCCGTGTCCTCGATTTGCTGGTATATATATGATGAGTCATGCCACATCCATTATCGTTCCTTGGTCTGTTGGTTTCATATACGCATACACTCTATGCCTTTGAGTAACACCATTTAGAAAAGCTCTTTTTGAGTAACTTTTTCCTCCATATCTGAACACAAGATGGCATGCACACATATGCTAAGGTGTAATCATGTGCGGGTGAAGACCAAAAGGTCAAGATACTGCATGACCGAATGTTTATAGGTTCCTCCACCCGATCATACCAGTGGTGTGAATTATAGTAGACAGAATTCTTAATGTCACACGTAGTTCATGGATTTGAAACCTCCAATCAGATTCAAGGAGATCCCCACAGGCTTCTGTAGGTAGCATAGCACGTATCCCCCGTGTTGATTTACATATACCTGTTAGTCAAAGAACTGCCAAATGTTAGATTATGTATATGGTAACAAGGTTTTCGAGAAATTGAAACTTAGATGCTTGTTTATAAAACCTTGTATTTAAATTTTGTATATCCTTATTAATTTTCAGTACAAGAAGAACGAGAAGGATGATGGGAGTTGCCAATCGGCCATTAACGCATAGGTAACCTTCACAAAAACGGCGTAGAGTTCCTTTTTCATAGTGCAGTCCAAAGGTTTTTTAGACATCTGAATGAAACGTTAGTACATATAGAAAGACTTCTAAATAAGATAACTCCTCTGTCATGCTAGATGTTTTTTAGACCTCCCATGGATCGTCCATATAAGATAACTCTTCTGTCACACTAGATGCATCATCCTCCACTGTACCAAGAGGCCCGACGGTCAGAATGAGATATACAATTTAGGGAATTTACGAAAGCCTTGAAAAGATAAAGAAATGGAAGGATAAATAAGAGGATACTATGCACATTAATCTGACCTATGGAGGCACACATTGGTTAGCAGTGGGGCTATGAGTGTGCGGTATGCATAACTAGTGCTATGTTTATGGATTATAATATCTTGGTCACTTTAACCCCGTGTTCTTGAGTTCCACTTGCAAAGGAAAAGAAACTAATCCTGTGTTCTTGAGTTTCACTTGCAAAGGAAAAGAAACTAAGTGAGAAGAACATAATAAAACTTGAGTTCTTGAGTATTTTTTAGAGAAAGAAAAAAAATGATGATGAAGGAAATGGATGGATGGGCCCTTTCCATGTTGTTTACAAAACTTTCTGCCCAACTTTGGGCGGATGGCAAAAGAAACTATATATAGATGTATCATTAATTTACTAATATACCCCTACTCCTGACCACCAAACTCTACTGATGTTTCTTTTCCTTTTTTTTGGCGCCATAGACATGGTGTATTTCCCTCCACTTTTCTTTTTTTTTTGGTTTATCCAACACACATATATCATGGCTCTGCTTCAAATTTTCTTTTACAGGTTTTACGTATTTTAATGTAGCTATATTTACCTGTAACTATATATCATTTTATACGCACATCTAACAAATATATATATAATTCTTATATTCTACTGTAATAAATAAAAACTTAAACAATTTCTTGATGTTGCAGTTGGTGGAAATCTTGATTTTTAAAAAAAAATACTAATCTCTCTTCTTTTCTTTTTATTTATATATTTTGTATTTTTACAGTTTTTAGTAACTTAGTATTAGAATCCGCTTGTTACAACGGATCTTCTCATGAGAGGTAACTAAAGGGCTTTTCGAATTTGATATTCAACCTGTTACTTACGATTATATACAACTAGTCTTCTCATGAGAGCTAACTAAATAGCTTTACGATGTTAATAATTGTTGTATTTGCTTCTGTTAAAAAAAAATAAAGTGTTGTATTTGCTTAAAAGGGTATCATAGTAAAATTATTATTTTTCATTTCTTTTCTTTCCAACTCAAAAACATAAAAATATTATATTTTTACTTCATTTCTTTTCATTTCTTTAAAACTCAAGAACTCAAAATATATGACACATTTCTTCTCTTTTATATTCTTTTCTGTTCATTTCATTTCTTTTAAAAATAAACTCGAGAACACAGAGAAGAGAAGAGGAGAATAGGCCTTACATTTGCCAAGTTACAATTCTCATATACTGCTCTTGCTAAAGGAGTTGAAAGCTTTAAAACTTACTAATATATCTATTAAAGGACAACTTAGTAGATTGAAAAAGTCATAGTGAGTCCATGGTTAGGCTGCTGCATATATCTTGTCTCAAACACCGGCTTTAATTCCCAAATAACTTGAAAAAGGAAATTAAACTTCCTTTATTAACCGTCTACCTTGTATGCTTTCCAGTAACAAAGTTTAATCTATCTGAAATTTCTACAAGCCTCACTTCGTTGAAAGCAAATTATCCTCGGTATTGATTAAACAAGTAAATGACTCTTTTAGATGCATGTGATGTTATTGCCAAAATTAGTTAAACCAAAAATTAAATTAAATATTATATATTCTTCAGCGTATCAACTATGTAGAATTATATTTTGTTATATATAATATAACGGGCACCATGGCCCGATCTGGCCATACATGATATTAAACACCGTGTCATTGATGTACTTCGATTACAAAATAACTGAGTTGGCCGGGCTACAATTTAGATGATCTTTTAATTGCGCTTGCTCATAATGCACGCCTCATTTTGCAGTTGAAAGCATATGAAATTGTCCTAGTTTCACATATATGTGCTTGTGTTTAATCCAATGACACCTTGCATGCTTTACTTACTTCATAGAAAGTACTTGCTTTTTAGCCCATTGTCAGATTACTGATGTTCTCGCAAGCAAATGCTATCGTCATGGCCCCTGCTTCTGAATTAACTCTTGCTTCTTCATTTAAGTCTACCTGTCATAATAAAGTTTAAACATTCATTATTGTCATTTATCCAAATTCGATTTCATGCAACTTTGTTTCACTACCAAATTGAGCTACACAAAATTGCCAATGTTGTGTACCTCAATTGGTAATGGGTCTTTGCTACAAATAGCACAAGAAAAGGTCTTGGGTTCAAATCCGGACACCTTCGTAGGCCGTACCCACAACCGTTGAGTGATTCATATCTGATTTGCTAATCTCGTGCATAAAATTATTAGTAAAAATTCGAACTAACATTTATCAACAAAAGTTACATGGGGTTGTAATTTTATAAGGTCTTTTTTTATTGAAGTTATCCGGAGAAGACATGTCATTTGGGAGGGGATTCCTTAAAGTTATCCTAACTTGAAGTTGGGATAACTTTAAGGAATCCTTTCCCATGTCATTTAACTAAGATGTATCCGGTCTAACTGAGATATCCCCGTGGCCGTTTCAGAGGCCACTCTAAATATGTTTACTTAATGAGATTCAAACCGGCCTGACCACTCTCAATATGCTCATAATATGTTTACCTAATGAGATTCAAACCTATTGTGAGGATACCATGAAGTTAATATTATACGAGTATCAATAATACTCTTTTTAGAAACTATCACAAACCTGTTTATTTAATGAGAAGAATATATTTAAAGCAAGTTTTTGACCCTTGAGAGTATAAAATCGTATGGGGCCTTGACAAATTCTTGATTCAAATTTTCTTTCTTCCTAGTGAAAATGGGAAGAAGACCTTGTTGTGAAAAGGTAGGGCTGAGAACAGGAAAATGGAGAAGTGATGAAGATGAAATCTTGATTAAATACATTCAAGCCAACGGTGAAGGTTCTTGGACTTCTTTACCTAAAAATGCAGGTATGTATGTCAATTGATTTTTTTACATCGAAAACTGAAAAAATATCTGGAAAAAATTGCGTCCAACAGGATTTGAACGCATACCAAACGTTTAGAAGACCTATGTCATAACGACTTGAATGTAATTAGTATGATTTCTTTGGACACATTCAGCCATGATCTGGCTCCATTGGCTTGAAAAACTATATATGTACATTAATTGTATGTGAAAGAGATCTTATTGTTGTATAACTGTTTGTTATCGATCTCTTGCTTTTACAGTTTACTAAAGTTATTCTGATCTCTTTTAAAGGGTTGTTGAGATGTGGGAAAAGCTGCAGGCTAAGATGGATCAACTACCTAAGAGGGGACTTAAAACGAGGCAATTTTAGTCGAGAAGAAGAAGAAGAAATCGTCAAGTTACAGGGATCCCTGGGTAACAGGTTTGTGTTATTTAACATCAATTTACGAGGATTAAATTGTCGCCGGCTAAACCAGTACTAACATTCTATGTATGCCATTTCATAACCTTAAAATCATGTAGGTGGTCAACCATAGCTTCTCATTTACCAGGACGAACAGACAATGAGATTAAGAATTACTGGAACTCTCATTTGAGCCGTAAAAACTACATGTTCTTCAAAACTATAAGCCACCCGACACAACCCTCCATAGATACGCACGAAATGGTGAATCAAACAAAGCATAAACTTGGTCGTGTGAGCCGTCGCTTTGCTAAAAAGTACAACCGTAATAAAGTGCCCCACAATTCAGCCATACCCACAATGGAGAAATCGCGTGATGATCAAACAACAAAAGGAAAGAATGTAACTTTGGTCGTTGAAAACATCCTTCTAGAAAGTGAAACTCGTTCAGACGAGATTCAGATGACAAAAGTTGATGATGGACTGGTGCTAAAAGATGATGATGAGCAAATGAGCATGAGCTTTGTTGCAACAGATGATCCTATGGATTTAGATGAAATGATGGGGTTTCTTGATGAGAATCAAACTGAAAAATGTTTTGAAGACGACATTTGCAAGATAAATGCAGTTAATAATGTCGACGATATGGAAGATGAAAACTTTAGCGCGAATCCGTTGCATTGTAGGAGGTTCTGTTTTGATGAAGAATTGGTGAATGAATGGGAGATGGGGTTTGGAATTGAAGAGATTAATTATATGATGTGTGATAATGATGATGACGATATGTTCCTTTGGTCATGGAATTAGTTTATGTGAATTTGGTGTTAAATTTGTGAAGTTCTTCAAAATGTCTATTTTTTTAGTTGTCGATCAAGAATCAAGGTTGCTGTGTTCGATTTGATTTGTTTAAAATCATACTTGTATTACTACTAGCTAATTCAATTAGCTTAAGTACGTATGATTATAATTGGATTCGGTATAACACACTGGAATCCGATGATGTATGTAACTATCAATTCTAAGGTTATTGATTAATGTTTGCATTTCAATTATGAGTTGTTTTCGATACATTGAATTATTGGAGTACATTTTATGATCGATCTTCTAATAATGAATTTGCAAACTTACAGTTTTCATCGTCTCCTTCAATATCTTGGTGACCATGAACATGAAGCTGAATTCTCAACTGTGACCCACATATATTGCAATCGTACTTTTATTTATGATTTCCCGAATTAAAGAGAATTGGAGGATCTGATGGAGTGATAAAACGGAGTAAGGAACAACCGTCGAAATGAAATAGAATCAGTGGATTGGATTCGGGATTAAATAAAGGGATTAGTTTCCTGTAACTATCTTTGACCGAATGTTTATAGTAGGAAAAAACTAAAGTTATGTGTATTGTATGTAAGCAACTTGAAAATTTGTTTATTGTATGTAAGAAAACATACGTGGCAACCATATACAAGTGCCACTTGTCAGATTGTAATTGGTTGAAACGAAATTCTTACATATAATAAACATTATTTCAAAGTTGTTTACATACAATACACACAGCTTTAGTTATTTCCTACTATAGACATTCATTCAAAGTTTCTTACATTCGAGGGAACTAATCCCTTAAATAAAAAACAACCGTCACATGATCTAGTGACAATATGTCTTTATCTCTTTACAAGATTTCATAATTCAAACCGTATCCTAAAACTTTTTTTTTTACTTAAAGTTAAGGAAAATGATTAAGAGCTTATTACATGCATAAAAAATGCATAAAAAGTAGTACTTTATATATCAATAACCGTTCCCTTAAATTTTCATAAGACTAAGTACAAATTTTAATGTATCAAATTAATTAATATTGACAGCCCTTAACAAAACTCTAAAATTAATAATTAAATATCTAATACATTTAGTCAAATTTCATTTTTCTTACTTAATAAACAAAAATAACCGTTAATTACTTATTTTTTATTTAGTATCTACATATATTATTTATATATTCAGCTAATAAAAAAATAAACATTTTATGAATAATTAAAAAAATGACTAGTCAATGGCCATGGGCAAAAAAATTAAAAAAGCTCCGATTAAACAGCCATATCTAAAAGATCATTTTTTTTTCCCAGCTAACTCATTAGATAAAACTTACAACATTAACTTATACTAGAAATTTTGATGACCACAAGATGATATATCTTTTAATAAATAATTAAGGTTGGCATAACAGGTCACATGAAACCTGTTAAGACACGGACCTGTTAAGATACGAACCTGTTAAGGTCAAACATCAAACATGAACACGACCTGTTAACTAATCGTGTCGTTTTTTTCAAACACGAACACGACACGAAAATTAACAGGTGCACCTGTTAAGACCTGTTAAGGAACCTGTTAATATGTATATTATAAAATTCTTGACTAATATTGAAAAAAAAACCTTAAGTATACAAAAACTCTTACAAATCTCAACTATTTTATAGCGACAATAATCCTTACAATACAAAAGTTTATAAACATCTTATCTTATAAAAATCATATATCAAATCATAATATCAATTCTTGGTATATTATATATATGTATAATCTTAACATGTCTTAACAGGTCCTAACAGGTCCGGATCTGTTAAGACACGAAACATTTTAAGGTCAAACACGAAACCTGTTAAAAACAGGTCGTGTCGTGTTAACAGGTTCTGTGTCAAAATTATAAGATAAAGTTACAAGACGATGAAAAATATGAAAATATTGAGTAATTTATAAACTTATTTAGTTTTTTGAAAGGTGGAAGAAAAACTTATTTACAAAGTATTTTTATAGATTTAGAATATTTTTATTTTTATATATTTTTTTTCTAAAAAAAAAAACACACCCTCCAAATCCAAATTGGCAGAAAAATGAAGTCGCCCAATTAACAAAGACAATATAAAGAAAGTAAAAAAAGAAGAAAAAGAAAAAGAAAAAAAAGAAGGCGTCTTGTTTAGTTAAACATCATCATCAATACATCTTCTGTTGTTGTTCATCGTATCAAATTTTAGCTTCCAACTGCTGGTGGTACATATAATTTCCATTTATTTCTCATCTGTGTTTATTATTATATCTTTCTTTTGTCTTTCTATTCTTAGGGTTTGCTTCTTCTTCTTCCTTTTTTTTTCTTCTAAAGAAATTCAACATATTTGCTTCCCATTTGTTTCTGTATACTAGATCTTTCTTTTTTTCTTTCTTTGTAAAATATATAATAAATGTTTTTTAAAAAAAGTTGTAAAATATATGTATAGGGGTATATATGTTTATTATTATTAGTTTTATGTATAAATAATTTGTGATTATGTGGTGAGTATTTGAAGTTGTGCTGAAATCTGAGATATCCGGTTGATTATTTTATATCATAATTAGCTGCCGCATTCCCCTTTTCATGTGAAAATTTGTTATGTTAAGCCTAATTAAAATTTGGGTTAATGATCTTTAGTGGGACACATTAACCTCTATTTGATTTTTCGTGATGCTTCCGCCTATGTAGTTTCTCAAATTGTGTATCTTTTTAGCTATTTTGTTACCCGGTAAAATGTTGCCGACTTGGATATGACAGTGACAAATTTTAGTCTGTAAACCTCCTTTTAGTGATGTGAGAACTGTTTGGAATGGTTGTTTCGTAGTGTTTAGTAAACCAAAAGTAAGTCACCAGAGAACCCAAATTGTTTCATCTCTCTTAGCTAGATTATGCCACGTTAAGTCGAATCCAGGCCGATCAGGTGTTTCCTGGCTTTCCGGCATACATGTTATAAAATAGCTAAAGTGAACAAAGTCTGGAAGTAGGCTACTGAGAAATAAGAAATGTAAAATCTCCCATAAGGTACAAAACAAAAAAGTAATCTTGTTGTTATAAAGAATTAACCTTAAAGTTTTCCTTCTCTAGGAACTAGTAATGAGTTACAGGATCGGCTATAGTAGCTTTTGATGTGTCAGGTGAGAATGTGTTTATGGATGAGAAAGCTAAGTTGGAGTGATGGATACTTAATTACTTATTGATCTTGATGTATATAGAAGTTGATTTATGAACGGTGCTTAATACGTGGGACCATTGTTGCAAAACTCCCAAGTGGAGCCTAGTACTTGCTACCCTTAGGGTGTCAAGTCGACCAGAGTCGGCTGACTACTCTGAGTACTCCCCGCCTTGGCTGCTTTGACTCCCTGAGTACTCTCAATTACCCAGTCGGCAGAGTTGGTAGCACATACTGAGTGCTCCCTTCCGTGGGCTATTATTGAAAATTAAGAAAACCTAAATGTTTATGAATAATGATGTGAACTTGTGTGCCCTGTTATCTGAACATTATTAACTGTAACCGAACGTGGTACCTTGCCTATTTGCGACATAAATATCCAATTATGTGTGTCTGGAATTGGCATAATAACAAGCTTAGTCACATCGGGGAATTGTGTGTGTTACAGGTACACAACTGGAACAACGGAGATGCCAGAGGAGGGCTACAAAGTGAGCTTTATTAAGGAATTAGCTAAAAGATATCCAAGTTTGGAGTTTCTGAATTGAATTATCCTCACAGCAACATAATTACCAAAACTTCAATTCGAGGCTGTGTGGACTTCATGAGGAAATGACGTCGGCACGTTGTGGTGGATATGTGGATCCTGGATGGGACCATGGTACTCCCCAAGATGAGAAAAAGAAGAAGGTGAGATGCAATTATTGTGGAAAAGTAGTTAGTGGTGGGATATACAGGTTAAAGCAACATTTAGCTCGAGTATCTGGAGAAGTCACGTATTGTGACAAGGCTCCAGAGGAAGTGTGTCTAAAAATGAAAGAAAACTTGGAAGGATGTCGTATTGGTAAGAAACAAAAGCAAATTGAATACGATGAACAAGCATATCTTAACTTCCCTCCTTGTTCTAGTCATAATGATAATGACAACGATAATGATGTTGCGGAAGAGGATGACCACATTGCCGTCACGTATAACAATAAGAACAAAGGTAAGCAGCTGGTAGTAGCGAGGGACAAGGGTTTGGTCATAAATATGGTGGCTCCTCCTCTTCGGTCATTAGGATATGTTGACCCTGGCTGGGAGCATGGAGTTCCTCGTGACGAGAGAAAGAAAAAGGTCAAATGCAATTACTGTGATAAAATTGTGAGTGGTGGCATCAATCGCTTTAAGCAACACCTTGCTAGAATACCTGGTGAAGTCGCACCTTGTAAAAGTGCCCCTGAAGAAGTCTATCTCAAGATAAAAGAAAATATGAAATGGCATCGTACTGGAAGGAGACATAGAAGACCAGAATCTAATAATAAGCAGCAAACATCGGAAGCAGGGCCACCATTTTATACGATGCAATCAGAAAATGAAGATGAAGAGGATGACCAAGAAGAAGATGATATGCATCTACTAATCACCAATGGGAATAGAAAGAGACTTTCCTGTGATTCTAGAAGGGTGATATCTTCTGAGCCATCATCGAAAAAACTGAAATCTGAGAATACTAATATTCTACAGTCACCAAAGAGTCAGATGGCAGGAGCTAGAATAACACGAAAGGATGTCATGTCTGCTATTTCCAAGTTTTTTTATCATGCTGGAGTCCCCACACATGCAGCAAACTCATCCTACTTCCATAAGATGTTGGGGATTGTTGCTCAATATGGACCAAACTTACCAGCTCCCTCGAGCCTTATGTTATCGGGTCGTCTTCTTCAGAGTGAAATTATAACCATTAAAACCTATCTGGCTGAACATAAAACCTCTTGGGCAGTCACTGGCTGTTCTATATTGGCAGATAGTTGGAAAGATGCACACGGCAGGACGTTAATCAACATTTTGGTTTCCTGTCCTCGGGGTGTGCACTTTGTGTCTTCAGTTGATGCCACTGAATTCATTGAAGATCCGCCGACTTTATTTAGATTTCTTGATAAATTTGTGGATGAGATGGGCGAGGAAAACGTTGTGCAGGTAGATTTCATTATATTTCTAGCTTAGTCCTCACTTCTCACATATGTTGTTGGCTGACTTGGTTAAATTGTTCTAGGTTGTCACACAAAACACACCTAGTTATCAAATGGCTGGAAAGATGCTTGAGGAGAAACGACAGAACTTATATTGGACTCCTTGTGCTGCTTCTTGTATTGAACAAATGCTGGAAGATTTTGTAAAACTAAAATGGGTGGCAGAATGTATCGAGAAAGGACAAAAAGTTACAAAGCTTGTGTACAACCACATCTGGTTATCAAGTTTAATGAAAAGAGAATATACAGGGGGACAGGAACTTGTGAGAACATCTTTTACCCGCCATGCTTCCAGTTTTCTAACTTTGCAAAGCTTAATGGACCACAGGGTTGCCTTAAAACGCTTGTTTCAATCCACTACATGGCTATCATCTCGAGTTTCAAAATCCGAGGAGGGTGAAGAGGTGGAAAAAATTGTCATGAATGCTACATTCTGGAAGAAGGTCCAATACGTTTGGAGATCAGTGGGCCCTATTCTGGAAGTGCTTGAAAAGATCAACGGTGAAGATAGCCTCTCCATGCCATATATATACAATGACATGTACAGGGCAAAACTTGACATAAAAAGCAACCATGGTGATGATGCACGCAAATATGGTAACTTGTGGAGTATAATCGACAATCACTGGAACTTGACTCTCTGTCATCCTTTGTATCTTGCTGCTTACTTCTTAAATCCATCATACAGATATCAACCTGATTTCATTCATGTAAGAAATGCAGTCAGCCTACCTAAAAGCTTTGTTTTATTTCTCAATTATGAGTAGTACCATTTAAAGTTGTTCTTATATATGTTTAATTTTACATGTTCTATTTATTTAGTATCCAGAAGTTGTGCGTGGACTAAATTCATGCATTGTTAGGTTTGAGCCAAACAATGCAAGAAGGATTTTAGCATCAAAGCAGGTAACGTGCTCTCCCTTTATTTCATAAAGGTCAATTTGCAATGTATGTCTGATGGATGTGTCATTGCTGGTTGTAGATCTCGGATTTTGGCTCTGCAAAAGCTGATTTTGGAACTGATCTGGCCATTAGCACACGGACAGAATTAAATCCGGGTAATGGGCAAACTATTAAAGATTGTTTATAGTTTTATCAGTTTTTAACATTTTGTTTCAGGTGCATGGTGGCAACAACATGGCATAAATTGCTTAGAGCTGCAACAGATTGCTGTACGCATATTGAGTCAAACATGCTCTTCATTTGGTTGTGAGCATAATTGGAGCATATATGATGAGATTCACAACCAGAGGGACAACCATCTGGCACACCAAAGATTGAATGACTATATGTACGTTCACTATAACTTACGCCTCAAGGAACGTCAAATAAGGAGAAAGATGCCAAACACTTCATTTTCCCTAGACAACGTTTTGCAAGAGAATCTATTATATGACTGGATTGTGAGGCCAGAAAAACAAGCTTATCAAGAAGATGAGGTATGACAACCACACACTTCTGATCCATATCCATATACGTTTATGTTTTTCTCTTTAATTTGGACCTTCAAGCATTGTTTTCTATATATTTGCAGGAGCTTTGTAGTGAAATGGAATTTGAGAATGGGTTGTTGGAATATGAAGGAAATGGAGAAAGTAGGAACAGTTCATTACAGGGGGACACACAACCATTAGATGCTCATCAGCCTAACAATATAAATCTGCATACTAGGATTGATAATGAACATGAAGATGAAGACGATGACCTCAACTTTTTCGATGATCGATTGAGTGATTCATAGCATGGCATGCATATTATAATGTATAGGAGTAAATCGATGTTTTAGTATTGGTTGTAATGCAAAACCATGTATTGTTTTTATATATTCCTTTGAGTAGAGCCTTAAATTGGTTCTCAATCATTCATATTGTCAATTTTAATGATATTAGACCAACGATCATTTTAGTCCCTTAGTTAGAGTTAGATTGGTGTAATTGTATAAACGAGACGGGCTTTCAAGCTTAGTAGTTTCTAAACACAAATTGAGCTCGAACATAAAACTGTTAAATAGTTTCACGAGTCTGAGTTATAAGAAAAAAAAATAGTTTCATGAGTTGAGATTAAAATACTTAATATTATGTTCAGCTTGTTTGTAATTCCATGGAAATATGTAAAGTCGAGCAAAATAGTAGTTGATGGTGGTTGAAACATTGTCACAATAAAAAGGATAACAATTCAAAGTTCCAAGACGAGAGCATTTTTAATCCTATATGCGTGTTTGGACATAAACTTATGTTTTCATGCCAAAGTTTTTGTACCTGAACCTTCGCAAACACAGTCGTCATTTTGTCATCCTTCTAATGACATGTTACGTATTTAGAGACAAGACATGTACTTGGTATCAATTATTTTACACAAGCAAGCCTACGATGTAATCTTGATTGTTTTAACGCCTACAGTGGTTGTAGCAGGAGGTCATCTTGCCAAAAGTAGAAGTAGAAATATAACACAATTTTACATTCGGCTTGTAATTAGTACTAGAAACCTATGAAATTATAAAAGATTATAAAAACAATCCAATGACAAATAAATAATAAGCTAGAAGCATCAGGCATACAACATACAGAAAAATTGAGTTATACAGACCAAAAATCCTAGAAGGCTCATTGGTAACTCATATCAAGAATTCACCTCCTCGAAGCCCTAGTAAACATATCTTTAATGTTATGTGAATTTGTCTCCACTTTTGCCTTCTTGTTTTGCTTCCCATTTCGAGTAACTCTCTTATCATTCCCAGTCTGTTCCTGGAAGAAATTAAATTAGAAATAGCTGTAATTCCAAACAGGCAAAGAGCTATGTTCATCAAAGAATCGCACAGATAGACAGCCCAGTATGCCATTTCACAGCGTTATACACTTCCCAACTAAAGTATTGTGTAAATAAGAAACCATATTCTGTACATAATTTTAACACGTGTAGAATAATATTGTATAAACTTGTGATCAAATCAAGAAACCTTTATGTTTGATTGAACCAACAAATTAGCCGTCTATGAACAAACAAAGAGGTTCGCAGTAATATATACAGGAAGTCAGTGTTTCAAATACCTGCACCGGACTAAATGAAGCATGATTAGGTGGTGCCTCTGACATGTGTATATCCGTATCTGGTGCCTTAACTGCCTCACTTATATTCAACCTGAAATTTAATTGCAATTTGTGAGTTTGCATTGGTTTCCATGAATTCAATATTTTTGCTGAAATAGTTGCAACAATAAAAATAGAATATTAACAGATTTATTACACATGGTACCTAAGATTGTCACACAGGAGCTTCAACCATGGCTCCTCTGCCAAGTATTCACCCAAAATCATGACCACATCAGTCACTGCACCAGATAAAACATTTGAATATGATTCGCTGTGTTAAAACCAAATCATCTGGTAAATAATTTTTTGAGGATTTGTAAGGCAGTTAAGGGTATCTTTTGCTACTAAAAAAAGACCTATTGATAACTGGCTATAAAAGTACATCTAGATTGTATTATCTTGTAATCCAAAGAACATAATACATTTCACTTCTTAAACAGTGTACTATAACCAAGCATTTCTGGAGAGATTGAGGCACGAAGCACAGCACCTACATCCTTATCGAGATATAGCAAATAGACAGGTGTCGGCGCTTCTTTTAAGTTATAATTAGTTTTCGCCATAAGGTTGTGATTTTATGGTTATTTCAACACACAAATCTGAGCATTCACAAATGACCGTAGGAAGCCTAAACAAAAATGCAGTGTCGCAAAGCTCTAGGTGAAAGCTTCCAACACCAAGAAGGCAAGAAGTATAGTAAGAAAAAGACTGCTTTAATAAATGTTACTCCAATAATGTGATAAATTGCTTTATTCCACAAACCATACAGGTATCCTGCTGACTTCGAGCGGCATAGTTATTATCCACTTTAAGAAGGGACTGCTTAACTTGTTGTACCTACCAAACATAAAGAAGAAAAACATGAGATACTCCGTCAACCACGTACTATAGGTGCCAACATGAAGACTAGCATACAACTATTCACATATATTGGTTAGTATCATTCGTCTGTGGCAGCAATCACATATTTGGTTTGGTTATGTGAAGAATTTTAGTTAATGTTGGTTAGCAGCAATCACATATTTGGGAAAATTATTGAACACTTGGTTTGTATGTACGAAGTAGATTCTACTCTTGACACTAGTGAAAATGGTAGTAAACAAGTTTATAGTTGTATACCATGTTGTTGGTTGTTTGGCATAAAGGTCTATTTTATGTTGCTATAGCACGTGTGTCACCATGAGTGCAATGAGTTGTGACGATATAATGTTCACGTCTAGTGTATTTGGGATTAAGAATTGTATAAGCAGGGACGGTTAGGTGTAATTGAAATTGAGGTTTCAGATATTCTAGTTGATTACATTTCGGATCTTGTATATAAGTGTGTCATACTTATTGCCCTTCTGTGATCATGATAGCATATAAAGATGCACTTGTGGAAAGCTTGATTTTAAAACAATCAACTGGCAAACAACCATTACTCTGTGTATGGCCAGCCGACTTACATCTAACCCTATAAGGCCTGGGATAAGTATCAATAGGAAGAAAATAGTTTGTTCATATACTAGGGACAGTCCAAAAAAGAAGAAGCTGATGAAACAAGAACAACTAAACCAAGTGCTGACACAACATGCTATCCTCTACTCCAGAAAACTAAGATAAACACTAATGATGATTGGAATCCGACAGAAATAGACACCCTTAAAGACAGATTACTGTAGTTAGAGAAAAGATAAGAGATAAAGACTACCTTACAGTACATCCATGCTAAAACCTTCGAGTCATTGAGTCTAAAAAACTTCATAGATCCAATCTCTGCTACACCAAGAGAGACAAAGAATATAAGCAAATGAATAAGAATAAATCAAAAGAGGTTTTTAAACACCGTTGACAATTGTAATATAATATATAAGATGGACAAACACTTCAATGTTTATTATCAAAAGTTATGAGGCTTATACTACTAACTCATTCGCTTGTGCTTTGCAAGTAACAAGTCACTTTATTAAAAAAAAAAATCATCAGATTTAACCGGCTAAGTCGGTTACATAACATTAGCTGCTAATCTATGAAATACTTATCCTCTGAAAACTTGAACATTTGCATACAATATAGAACACTATAATCAGTTCAGATAATCAGAGATACTACATTACCTTTACAATCACAAACAACTTCCATAGACTTTTCTGCAATTGTTGCTAAATGATGATATCCAGGATAATCTTGAAGGTAAATGATCTCGTCAAGTTGCCTAAATTTCCCTAGATCATCTCCATTCTGGATCAACCACACATATAGAGATATGAGAGATTCTTGACTTCTAGTATACAAATCACAAACACTTAATATACAAACTTAATAAAGTATAATAGCAATAGGCAAAGTTCCTTATTATCCTATCTGTTTCTAGTAAGTTAACTAATATACAATTTTTTTCGAAAGGCAAACATTAGCAACACACATCATAATAATCCACACAATTGATCCTAATGAGACTTGAACCCACAGGACACAACCTTTCATTTAGTGGGCCAACAGGCCCAACACACATACAGCAAGAGGGAAGCCCAATGGTAGTATGATACAATAGCATCCCATACCAATTAAGGTAGAACATACCGCTTTCACCATTACTATTAATTTTGAATTAGGATCACGCACCTTCATCCGTGCTTCATCGAACAATGGCAATAGAATGAACACCGGATCAACTGGAGTAGCAGCATACAAACTACCATCTGCTGACACATAATGTACTCTTCAGAAGATATTAAGAATACATGTAAAAATGAAACATGTACACCCATTCCACAGAGTTATATAGTTTACTTATGATCAATGAAACAAGTTAGCTTTTAAATTAGCACTGTTTTGTGTTCAAAACTTTTCCAATGCCACTATTTTTTGGTGGGGGGTTATTAAGATGTCTAGTACTCTGTTGTAGATGATTCATGCTATAATATGAGATCTGAATGGTCTATCTGAATACTGACAATCGTGCTATTCTAAATAGCAACTATCCTAACTAATTTCTTAATGCTTGAAGAGATTTATTCTCAAATTTCAAAGTAAAGGGAAATGAGAAACCATGAATGCTCAAACATCACCAGAAATTTGATGCTAACATTAGTATCTAACAGCTTTCACATGATCTAGTATCTTAAAAACTAAGTTCATATAATATTGCATGAATGGCATTAAGAAAGGATAACGGTGATTTAGAAAGTAAAACAGTTTACGACTTCAACTGGAAATGAACTATTAAGAGGATAACTTTGAGTTAGACAGATTTCACTTGTGGTGCAATTAACCATCACAAAAGACACACAATAGAGAATTGTTGTTGTAAAGTCAAGAATAATGTGCAATATTACCTTCACATATATAGTCTCCAATAAACCAAGATCCATAAGATTGTTTATACCAGCTAACTTCTTGAAGACCTCCATTGATCAATAGATAGCATTTGCTATCTCCTGCCAGAAAACCAAATAACCAGAAAAGCCATTACTCTACTAAATCCCTGTCCAAAAAAAACTCTACTAAATCCACAGATTTGGATTGGTATATTTTTTTAGATAGTTTGTCAATATTCCAAAATTCTTCAATCTCTTGTTCTGTTTTCATATTTTTCTTTTAGACAATTACATGTGGCTACTTAATGTGTTCAAATGTTGCCACTTCAATCTTCCAAAAGGGCAGTTGGATTGCCACAACTGTTAATTGAAGGTACTACACATGCAACGCAAACTTTTCAATCATCCAATGCAAACAGAACAACTAATGAACAAGATGGTGAGCATTTGAAAAGTTTCACTTAAAATATTACCCCAAATATATATTACAATTCTCAATACATTTTCAAAGCGAAATGTATTTTGATATCTGATTCTGAAAATTCATATCAGTAAGGGGTTCAGAGATTCGTACAAGTCTAAAGCAATAATCTTTGATTTTATTCAGTAATTTTATAAAGTAGGGGGAAACAGAGGTGATGGGCATGCTTGTTGGTTTGACCATACTGCGACTAAGAATAAAAGATTTTAAGGTTCATTTTTGGAGATTCGAATGCATAATGGCTGATACGTACATCGGTAATCGCATACTTTCCTAGATTAGTGAAAAAGACAATCTTTTTCGATAAATTACAGAACTTTAGCATGCTACTATATGTTAAGTACTCTAGGGCTTAAATATCCAACGATGATATATGGTATCAAGTAAGATCTCAAACAAATTAAGTACCGGTTTTCGGATGCCGAAGTTGCAGGAATCGGCCCACGCCATCCCCATCGGTGTCACAAGAATCTGCATATATAATCAATGTTAGTAAATCAAAATCGAAATCATCACCACCATTAAAAATCTTGAACTTGTAAGAGAAAGAACCTGATGATGATGATGAAGAGGTAATAAGAATACGAGCTTCATCAACACCTTCATGCCAAGGAGAATCCATTGTTGTCATTTTTGAAATGTGTGTGTGTGTAATTTTGGGAACTAGGGTTTCAGATAAAATTAAAATGGGGCGGGAGTGACTGGATTTTTATGTGACGCGCCAAAACTGGTTTGTGCCCTTCGCATTTCCACTTTTTATTTGCGCATATTGTTTATGTAATGCCTAAAGTAATACTCGTACAAAGTATCATTCAACACAAACAAAACTGGTTCGGGTCCAATTTACATTAACAGGATGCGTGTCCGCTTATCCAAAACCATTCATATTCCCATTCACAACCTATCCTAACCAGACTATTTACTAAAACAATAATAACTTTTATTTTGAAAAAATAAATATAAGGTTGTACGACACAAAACTTTAGGTGTAGACCCTTCACATACTAATTATTTAAAATTTTTTGTTTAATGAAAGTGTTTGGACCCCCATGAATTTACAGGTTAAAAAACTGATATGTAAGTGTTCCACAAATAAGCTTGGTATCTAACAGTCTTATATTATCATCCCTTTTTTATTTATATCTATTCAACCCAATTGAAACTCATTTTTACACTTAAATTAACAACCCAACAAAAATCTATTTTTTATTAGCTTAACACACACACACATAAACCAAAACTAATTCCACTCAAACTAGTCTAAAATATTATATAAGTGAAACCAAACAGTAGGTGAATTGAACGAATAAGAGAGATTTAGAATAAATTTTAGTGGGCCCAACCCACTTTTAACCGACCGACCAAGGCTTTTTTAAACTTCCATAGGGATGGTCTACGGCTAACCCAACTGGTTAGTTAAAAATAAAGGTGAAAAAATATTAAATAAAATTTAAAAATTGTTTCAAATATCCTTCACATTATATATAACAAAAATAAAAATAAATCCACATATCAATAACCTAAAAACAAAAAGCTTGGCCAACACAAAGTTATCGAAACTTGTTACAAATTTTTTTTCAATGTACAATTGTTGCATCAACGCATTTATAAAATGAGTTTTGTTAACCATATAAAAGAGGTAGCAAGATCAAGTCTTATCAGACTTTAACTCTATCTTCGGTAAGAAACAAACCTTTGTAGAAATTTAAGTACCAAATTTTAGTTGGTGATCACGACTAGTCTCACATGTATTATAAATATGTCAGGTGTCAATATAAAAAAACTATACTACAAAATATGATATATTAAAATAAAGGTTTTGCTAAACACAGGCTTAAAGATTTTTAATTAAAATTTTATTAAATAGTTGTACATAGTGATGATCAAAAACCTGTCTTTACTCAACCCAACCCGAACCCGACCCGGTTTTTTGGTCAACGGGACCAAAACCGGGTTTGACTCAACCCGAACTAGTTTGTGACCGGTTTTGGGTCAAACTTTGACCAGATATCAACCAAGTTTGACTGAGTTTTTTGACCAAAAACCGAACCGACCCGATCTCAACCTGGCTCTAACCCGATAAAAAAAACCGAACCCTAAGCGGTTAGTAACCGCCGGGTTAGGTCAATGCCGGGTGGTTACCGGGTTTGGTTAGGGGTTGACTTTCGGGTTTGGTTTCAGTTTTTTTCTACACGCCTAGTCGTACACTTTCCATATAATTCGAGGGGTGAACTTTTAATATAAAATTCCCATTAGTGCTACAATTTTCCTTAAAAGTAATCATACAAACCAAAATGACTACACACAAAAACAATGAGAAAACTGTTCCATTATACGATGTTCTTGCAGCCTCATGGTTTTATAAGGAGAAGATGTTGTGGCCCATTTCTTTGTTGATGACATCTGAGTAATGGTCATTGTAATTGAGGAATTCCCAGAAACGTGGGAGACTGAACTCTACATTTTTGGGAGAGTTGAGATAGCATGCATATAATTGTCTTATGTTTCGGATAAATGCTTCTTTAATGGTGAGAACCTGCACCAGGAAATGCAACCAAATGTATCAATTTTTCACTAAATTTATCCAACTATTAATATATTATCATTATTTTTATAAGTAAAGTTACAGAACACTTTGCATCCAATTATATGGTGTAGCAGCTCATGACACTTCGCAGATTTTTCCAAGTGAAATTAACATCATTATGGACAACTAAAATACTTGCTTGGAAAGCCTCACCCAAGGGAGTTTAACCTTATATAATGCCCGCCTATTATATTGATGTAATCCACAATATCCAAAGTCTATTTAGAATAACAAGAAATAAATAAGTAAACAATTAGACACTATAACAATGACCTGAGCGATGTTCACCGGACCTCTTCCATCTGGTCCAGACAAACTGTTTGGAACAACAATAGATCTGAAGTCCAATGCACATTGCAAAATGCTTTGAATAATGTCTGCTATCTGTTTCATATCAATTGATAAAAAACATCTGCAAATAAAATAACCAATATGCATAAGATGAAACAAGAGTACAAGACCCTACAATTTGGTCTAATCGCTCCTCTATATTGACACTCATAAGATAAAACAATAATCTCTTTAAGAAATGAGACACTAACTGAATTTCCTGACAAGACACATGCTACGATTTTTAGATGATTCATCTTAATACGGGGATATTAGCTTTTTTTTTTGAAAGGTGAATTTCGCTTGAGAACTTCGTGTCGTGATTCGACAGCGGGAGATCTAACATACGTTATCTTAACCGGGTCCGCGTTAGAGAGCTCCCTCGAAGTAGAAATGCCTATTTCAAATACCCGAAAACCCCCAACTAATCCGCCCAAAGGCACGAAGATCAATAGGGGTAAACCCTGCCTCCTTAGACTTGAACCTGGGCAATACTATTAGCTATTAACAGGGCAATACTTGTTACTTAATATTTAGGAAGAGTGTGATTTAAAACTTATCACTACGCATATAGGATTTATAGTGGTAGGAATGAGTTTTTCCATACCCAACCCCTTTGGCGATTTTAAAAATATGCAAAATATATGGGTTTCATTTCCAGATTTGTATTCCAAACTTACCAACCAACCAAACATGTGAAAGGGGAATCATACTAATTATTTGCTTCCCATATCCATTAACCATACATGCTATTAATAAATCCACCTGTTATTGAAAAACAGGATATATCTTGGTGTTCCTCACCTGTTGGCCATTCTTCTCTCTACTTAAACATGTTCCTTTTAATAGATATAGCAAATACAATTTTGTGTGTTAACTCAACTTATAGAAGTGTATATACTTTTATGTGGATAAACAATTGCGGAATACTACTTGAAGAACAATACTATGTAGTGGAGAAATTTTCTGACGGCACCACAGGGCCTACTACATGAACAAGGGGCCCGTGTAGGGAGGAATAGGAATTCCACCAATGCTTTTCATATGTTAAAATACAGAAAAATGTCAAAAAGGAAGAGAAAGAACTTACATGTGCTGTGAATCTTTGAGATAATCCATATGCACAAAGTCAAAGTCCGTCAAATCCTTGACCTAATAGAACATAAATCAAAACATGACATGTTTAAGAAATCTGAAAGAATCAGTGAGCGTACAAGAATGAAGTAAGAATCATAATAACTAATTGGTTGTAAATCTAAATATTGTGTGATCTAACTAATTACCCAAAGAATATTAATGTAGCCTGATTGTCTAAAAATCAGCCTTCATGCATTGCATCATTCTAGCAAGTGAAGATCAAGTCGATATGACAATATATAACCATTATTGTCTCAAATGTTAACCTCGTTGTTTACAAAGATCACATGCCTAGCTCCTGGCTACAGCAATCCCTTTTTAAAATTTGAAACAAAGACATTGGCATTGCGATTCGGACAATAAAGCCATTCCTTAAAAACTTGCAACTAAGAAAAAACCAAATGGAGACAACACAATAGACAAACAGAATTAATACCCTAAGATATGAGCAAAACTGTGGCTCCTTTTTACTCAAGTTTTCACATGAGATGGCTGGCCACAATCAGCACTTAACATATAGACACGCACGCTTCTCGTAAACTATTTACTGAAAATGCATCCAATTAACATAGACTGAACATAAGTGTGATGATAAGTGTTTTGAACCTTATGCTTAAGGGACTGTAGAAATCTGCTCCAGGATACATGTGATAACTGCGACTGAACATACTGCTGCAGTGTTGATACAAAATGAAATATATGGTGCCTGAAACAGAAATGAACAGATAATTGGCATATTACCAGATGTACAACAGTGTAAAATTTACAAAAAGAAAGAGCAAACAACTACCAGGCTTGGGGATACTAGTTTTTGCTCTATCTTTCCTAACAAACTTGAATTGTCCATCTTATCAGTATCAATTATGTGGTTCTAGTTAGTAAGTTGTTTCCCTATTTGCATTTATAGCTGTCCCGCACAAAAAATATAATTAACAATGCTCACAGATGAAATGCTGCTTGATTACAACAAAATGGTGACAGCCTTGAAAGCTGGGACCCCATCAAGGACCAACAAAATATCTAACTAATTATTAGAATAGTTAGCGTTGATTTCCTTATGAACAGAAGTTCATACGTCTTTATATTCTAATTACAGCAAATACAAATGCATGTAAGAATACATTGATCGCAACCATGGCAAAAGTTCAGGAGCACAATGTGCATTACGCCATTACTTCATCAAGATTTGTTTGAATATGATAACAAACGTAAAATCTTGGAGAGAACTTTACATGTTCACGAATCGATTATTAACTGAGAACTCACAAAATTGCAACTTTCATGATATAGACTCACATAACTGCAAAGACATCGGTAGAGTGAGAACGGTGTGCTTTAAAGATAGACTATAGGTTCAGTGCCGAGGAGACATAAATTGGCTACACTTGAGGAGAAATACAGCAGGTAGCACAAGAATCACACAAGATTACCAGTACTGGGATTGCAAGACTAGTTATATAATGATCACAAGTCATCCTATGATGATGTAATTATCTTAAGTTAGCTTTATATAAAATAGGGATAAGTACCCAGAAATGCAGTCAACTAATGCTCAAAAGTTATTGTGTGCGCGAACTTTAGGTCAGTTTTATTGTATTCAGGAAACTTGTTCAATAGTCCTATAGCATGCAAAAGTGACCGGGTCAAAAGTTAGCTGGTCACCACTTTCACGTTGACCCGTTGACTGCTTACGCGACATGCACACAATAACTTTTTGGGATTAGTTTATGCACACAATAACTTTTTGGGATTAGTTTATGCACACAATTAAAAAAAACATTTTATTTTTTTTCAAACTCGCAGAAAACTGCAAATACTCGCCGGAAAACTTAAAAATCCGATTAAACCTTCGTTTCTTCGAATTAGACCACGAAATTGGCACCAAAATACTCAAAAATCAGCCGCGAACAAACCCTCGGCAAAAGTTAAACCAACTGAGACTCGCCGGATAATTCATCAACTCGCCGGAAAATTTAAAATCACCATAACTTTGTTGTTTCTTCGAGTTTCGGACAACAATTTTGAGCAGTTTTAGTGTTGGTTTCAAGTCGAAACTCGAATAAACAACAAAGTTATGGTGATTTTAATTTTTCCGACGAGTTGGTGTATTTTCCGGCGAGTCTCAATCGGTTTAACTTTTGTTGAGGGTTTGTTCGCGGCTGATTTTTGAGTATTTTGGTGCGAATTTCGTGATCTAATTCGAAGAAACGAAGATTTAATCGGATTTTTAAGTTTTCCGGCGAGTATTTGCAGTTTCCGACGAGTTTGAAAAAAAATAACCTGTTTTTTTTAATTGTATGCATAAACTAATCCCAAAAAGTTATTGTGTGCATGTCACGTAAGCAGTCAACGGGTAAATGTGAAAGTAACCGGTCCCACATAGCCATAATCCCGTTTATGTTCACAATAACCAAAACTTCAAGTTTCGTGAACACAATAAAGCTGACCTAGAGTTCGTGTACACAATAACTTTTGAGCATTAGTTGACTGCATTTCTGGGCACTTATCCCTATAAAATATTAGCCAAAATAAACATATTATGCCATAAAATATGATATTATCAAAACAACTTTCCAATCATATGTGACTGTCAAACAGAATCAGCAAAAAGAGGTTCAGGAATACCTCAATTTCACTATGACATTGAAATGGTTGGTCTCTGATTTATGCAGATCAGAATAACGATCTTGGTTAGCGGTTTGGATAAATTCCTGTAGATCAACAATGCATATCACATTACACTGTGACTATGACGAAGAAATTCTGGTAGACTTTATCAACTCAACTGAGATGATCACTATGATAAGATAGGTCAAAAACATTTCAAGCTGAAAATCAACTAAAAAAATTAACTCCAAATAATAATACAGCAAAAAATAAAGAACGCAAATCACCAAAAATGAACCAATACTTGCACACAAAAATTACTGTGTACTCTATGTAAATAGCTTGCATCAACATACCTTCAATAAGCACCATACTTCAGTCAAAGAAGATAACGCGAGCTTGACTTGTATCAAAAAGCTGAAAATTTGAGCATATATATTTAATGCACCAGGTGTCAAGACGATGCTCACTGGCCAATCTACTCTGTAACCCAGGCCCAAAATGTTGAAAGACTGTATGCCTGCCAGCATATTACAAGAGATGTGAAATTTACATTTTCGAAAAGAAAAGAAAGTAAGAACTAGGGATGTCAGATGGATATACCAGTAGCAAAACCAGGAAGAGATGTTGTGCTTTCTTCTTTCATGTACACGAACAATCTATCCTTATAATGGTCTCTTTCGCATGAAGACCTCTGAACTGAGAGTTCCAGAAGCCCCTGGATTTCAGATATCCTTTTATCTACCTCTGTAGCATACCATTTCTAAAATGAAAAGAAAGACTCAGTATAAGATTATTCATCATCAACCATTAAAAGTATTAAGTCTTCTAAAAGAGAGTGTACATGATGCCAGAGTGACACAATAAACAAGTCTGCCCAGTCTGCTGATTCCATCATGTGGTATCGCCGCAAAGCCAGCAAATGTTCTTGTAAAGAGAAACCTTCCTCAAGTAGCTTAATTGTCAATTTACTGACATACATATATCTACCATCATTAAGGATGCAAATGAAGGAAATAACTGTCTTCATTGATGCAATTAATGTGCTTCAATCACTACTTTGGCATGATATAAAGGTCATAATTAAGTTAAATTTTATTATGTAATTATCATTAAAGCTAGGGAAGATGACATAACCAAGTACATCTTAAATCTAGAGCACAAATTTAAAAACCAATAGAGCAAAAACATCATCTATACAAATAAAATAAAATATTTTTTTATGTCCTCTGTCACATCATACTGTGATAATGACATCAACTAATCATGAACAGAAATACATTTCAACAAAATGTGGCGAATTTCAGGTCAAATGATTTCAAATCGTGTTCATGCAGTGACCATCTACATTCTTCAAAGAAGAAACCTCAATATGCAATAGCACCTGCATGTCATCCATAATTCTGTTTTTTTCTTATCAATTACATTCCATAAATAATTCACGTAACAGAGTATCACACTTTTGGCATTTTCAGCATTGTTAGTTAATATTGGTACTTTGCATGTAGAATGATATTGAATTGGTGCATGACACTGACACTGTGAAATTCCACAGATATCAGTATGGCTAAATACAACCGAAATTTAAATTTAAAGAGTTCCAATTTGCTCGAGTAACCAATATTGATGAGCATATCACAAGCAATAAAAATAGAAAATGAACCACATAACAGAAAGAGCTGTGATACTAACTTCTAATATGCAGATTGCAAGTAATTAAGGATACTGTAGCTGAATCTCCTGCAACAGGCATTTCTCAAGAACAAAATCCAACGGTATCTCAACTGAAGTAACACTGGTCTTAGGCTCACTAGAGCGGATTTCTTTTTTGTTGCCAGTGCCATCAAGCAGATGTTCCCAACCACCACCACCAGATGCATTTGGTGACAACGCTTGTTCTTGGAGATCAGTTTCTGAGCCGAAGGGTACATGTGTGTGGACTGAATCCTTCTTGATAACTAGGATATCATCGCCATGGCCTTCATGATGGAAATTTCTCTTGGTAGCAGCACTTTGAGCTGAAACTAAGAGCTGGTCACCTCTGTTAGAACTGCCTAGCCTATCCACACATTCACTAAAAGGATCTCTAACAGACTTAAATTCAAAAGAAGGCAAAAGAACTTTGGGACATCTATCCCGTAGCTTTGTCCCCAGTAATAGGTTATCACATGCAACCTCCCATGATCTCAAGCTTCTCAGACTCAAAGAATCATCTCCAAAAGATTTGTTAGCAACCTCTTTTGCCAGGCAATTGGGAATTAAATCCCCACATTGTGATATGCCATTTTCTTGGAATCCCGAACTTGGATCATTTTTGCGCTTGTCACTATAAGAATTTAACCATGTATCACCTATGTTTCCTATGCCATTACACATATGATTTTTGGCAAGTGGGCATCCACTATCAAGCTGATCATTAGGATATTGAGCTTCCATCATGTGTGACAAACTCTGGTTTAACGCAAGGGAGGCGCCATTCGTATATATCCATGAATATTGATGATCAACGGAGCAGCTAGATAAATCAGTCTTTTTTGCTAATTCATGCGAGCCACTTCCCATATTGGACAGGTTTTCACCTTGAGAAGGCTCGTTTGGTAGAATATCAGAAGAGGAGTCTGAAATGAACTCTAAAGCAGACAAGTACCTTTTATCAAGTTCTTCTGAATCATGCAAAAACTTGACATTGGTCTCAGATTCATCTACCATTTCATCGGAGCTTTCAATAAATGAACATTCAGATGAATCCCATGGATCGTCCATATAAGATAACTCCTCTGTCATGCTAGATGCATCATCCTCCACTGTACCAAGAGGCCTGACGGTCAGAAGGAGATCTACAATTTAGGGAATTTACAAAAGCCTTGAAAAGATAAACAAACAGGAGAATAAATAAGAGCATACTATGCACATTAATCTGACCTAAGAAGGCACACATTGGATAGCAGTGGGGCTATGAGTGTGTGGTATGCATAACTAGTGCTATATTTACGGATTATAATATCTTGGTCATTTTAAGAGAAGAGGAGAATAGGCCTTACATTTGCCAAGTTATAATTCTCATATACTGCACTTACTAAAGGAGTTGAAAGCGTGTAAACTTACTAATATATCTATTAGAGGACAACTTATTAGATTGACAAAGTCATTGAGCCAATTTATCTCCCCTCTTTCATACTTTCGTTATCACTTCCATAATACCTTATGTGTATCTCTTTAGCTCCCATAGTCCATGCACAAAATCCATCCAGAATATATTGATTCAAGGAAGAAGAAGATGCACATCTTAAAGCTATCAAATACATCTAGAATATATTGTCTGCAATGTCTGGTCTTCTTGCTGTTCTTGATTGGAACTATTTGCATGTATTCTACTGTATTCCATAAAAAGACTTAAAAGACTCATGCACATCATTGTGGTGACAGTGGCATAACATTTTAGTTACATGTCCACATATAACATAAAAGGTGTTGTGGATACATGCTGTCCCTCATAATTTCTGTCCCAAAGGTCTTTTATCTTTTCAAGGCAATATATAAGCCATTCCTTACAATGTTTAAGCTCATATGGATACATAAGCAAAGTGATCTTACAGATTATGATTCATATCTTTTGCTGAAGGAGAAACTGATCTACCATTATCCGTGGGTGCAACTTCCAAACTTCCTCGACCATTAGAAACAGAAGGGGGTAATGTAGAGTACGGAACAACCTGTAAAGCATAACACCCAAGTAATCCATAAAATTTAGATAAACTTCAGCATTAGACTGTATGTATGCAAGTGTGAATAATTTAGTTCTGGAGGTACCAATGTGTAACCTATAGCTCTAAAATATATGTTCCTACTGTAACCCTTTTATAAAGACAATTAACAACCTGATAAGAATAGCTCATTAAATCCTACTTATTAGTGGTCAATGATTTCTCACCAGTTAAGAAAAAGATCTGATAAGAGCAACAAGGATATATATAGATAAATTGAGTAAAAGTAAACTGACTGTTAAATGCAGTAATCGACTAATAATCTGTTCTGTCCATTTCATACAACCTCATCAGGGGTAAGGGAAAGCCCCATACCAATGTAGTCAAAGGCCATAGTATAGGTGGGGAATATATAGATGGAAAATAAACTCATTTTAGCATGGTATATCTGGAACACATAATTTATTATGAAGTGCTCTGGATGAACTAACCTGATGATATCTAAATTCTAGGTTCGGCAAGTGATTTTTGAGCTTTTCCATCATGACTTTGTAGTAGTCCCTCCTTGCAAGTACCATCGTTTCAATTCCTTCCTTAGTGAAAGCCATATGAAATGCATGTAACACACGTGAGCTGGACATTCTACTCCAATAGGGAAGGAAGTCCTCATATGTGCGGTTCCAGCTGCCAACACCATCAGAAAACTCCAGCAACTTTATTAGTACTTGAAGCTGCTGACCAGCTCTAAAGAGCGGAATCAAAGAGTCCCTCAAAAAACAAGGAACAGAAACTCCACCTTGCTCCTGGAATGCAAAAGGAACATCAGATAAGAACTTAAAACATATGTTATGAATAGAAAAATAAAGATGCTATAATTCAATATTCACCCTGATGGTGGCTGACGGGAAGTCGATAAAAACCCCAGTGTTGGAAAATGAATAAGATTGTTGACTCTCAGTGTCGGCCACTATGAATTCATTATAAGGATCAGTAATCTTGGCCTTAAAAATCCAAGATCTAATAAATTCAAAATACGGTTCACATGAACGAACAAAGAGAGTTTTGAGAAGGGCACGGTGAACTGGATCAGCAACCTGATATTTAAAACCAAGTAACATAAGTGAAACCCAAACTTTTTAAAAGAAGTATATAGCATGCTGCATATCTCGGAAAATGCTGACCTTGAGTTCCATATACAAGTAGGTAAGAAGGTTTCCACCTCTTGGGAAGTCACTAAATTTTGTTTTGGAATCTAAATCCCCAAGGGGTGAAAGTGAGAAGCAAAGAGCTAAACTATGCACATTGCAGACGCTACCAATAGCCTCAATCTGACACCTAAGTTCTTTCGTATGGAGGTAAACTTCCAACAGCGTAACTTCACAGTGCCCAACACTAGAAAGGCAGCCAGTTCTCAAGGTAGAAGTAGCATGAGACGTGCTATCATTATCTGACATTCGTCTCAAAGCAACAGAAGAAGATAAAGTATCCAACGCAGCAATGTAGCCTTCCAAAACATCTTCAATGGCAACAGCAAAAGCCTGGTTGACCAGACTGTATGGAGAATAATTGTTCGCTTCCACTTCTGACTCGGCATTGTTATTACTTCTCAAAGTGGCATCCCAAGTTAAATTTGTGAAATGACTAATAAATTTACGGAGAAGGAGAACTTCACATCCCACGCAGCCTATGGATCGAAGTATCTTCTCAAGAGCCAGTGTACTTGCAGACTGGTTCCACAGACTAGGAATTCGGTGAAATGTTCTGTCTGTTGGATCAGAACGGAATATGGCACACAGTTTCTCAATACTTATAAGAGATGACTCCAAACCTTGAAGAGCATTCATTGCCAACCTCACTAAACTAGCCTCCTGAAGCATGAATTAATTTCGTGATTTACTAAAAACATTGTGAAATATAAATAATACGCTTAATAAACACAAATGGTCCAAAAATGACCTAAGTAGTCAATGACATAAATTTCGGTGTTTCGGTCACGGACTGGTATACGAAATATCGTTTTTTTCGGTGGTATTTCGGTAATTCTAATATTATATATGTATTTATATATATATATATACATAAATAAGAGTAAAAGATAAAACCTGGAAGTGCTGAAACAGAATTCACCGAAATTTCAGAAATTTCGGTCAAATTTCGGTAACCACCGAAAATTTCGGAAACGATATATAAACCGAAATTCAATACCGAAATTATGTCCCACCACCGAAAACCGAAATTTCACCGAAATTGATAACAGAAAAATCAACATGTTGCTGACTACTTTTAAGCTACAAATTGAACAAGGTACATGTGTTGGCGCTAAAAAGATTTGTCATACACTTCTCCCAAATATAAAATCGATATCTTCAGCTGGCATATAGTTTAGCATAAGTAGTTTAGCTGCCACTAATCACTTTGTCTAACATAAACATTCAATTCAAAAAAATGTACACATTGGGCAAAGTACAGTCTATGGACGTCGGGATGACGAGTTCATAGTGTTACTCATGAGTGTATCATAAGATGACTCCATCTTGGCCACAAAACTATGACACGAATGCGTTTGTCTACGAACCTAACTTTCAAAGAACCACAGACCTAACATTTTCTTAGTATGTATGTAATGTATGTAGGTATATGTATCTACGATTAGCGCATATAGATACTTAAAGTGAGCAGTAGAACAGCAAATCATAGGGGGGCTTTAAAAAAGTTCAAAACTTTGAAATAACAAAGGCTCGAAAACAGTCACTAGATACCCCGGTTAAACCGCATACATATACACACACAAAAGTGAGGTATGAATACATAAATTAAAAATTGAAAGTAATTAAAAAAAATGAAATGTAATGAAGAGGGGGCATACCGAAACAGTAGAAGTGTTGTAAAAGCTTCTAGAAGAAGTGGGAATGGGGGCATTTGTTCCGGTGGGGATGGATTTCCAGGCGGGGGGTCTAGGTTTAGATAATGGGGGCGGATCTTGTTGTTGGATTTTCAAATTCTTAAAAAATATAGATGTAAAATCTTCTGTATCTACAGCCATTTTGCTCACGACGGAGATCGACGGCCGGTGACAAATTTTGGTAAACTTTCCCACAAGCTTTGGGGAGGGAGAGGGCGTGTTTGGATTTTAGATTTGGAAAGAACGAAATGCTTGTTAATTGGCTTTTGGTAATGATAAATCTTTTAAAAACATAGCCTAATTATTTTTAAGAATTTGATGATGACATGTGTATAAATCAATTGATAAAATTAAAAAAGAGAATAAATAGATAACACATGTTATGTGTTATATTTTAAGAATATTGACAGAATTATTATGCTAACTTTTAGAAAAATTTATCATTTTCTATAAATAAATTATGTCTAGAGCCCATAACTTATGTCCATATGGATGAATGGGGTCATATTCGTCATCTTTTTAAAAAAATTGGGTGATATACTAATATTGAGTTGAAGGTAATTTTCACGTTGGTTTTAATGGATTTGGGAAAAACTCTATCAATGTGTAAGCGAGTCAAAATGGACGGGGAGAATGTAAATGGATGATGTCGTATATTTACTCGATATTTTTTTTTTTCAATTATTTTACATTTATAAGATTTATTGTGTGCATTTTGCTCATGTAGACATGTAGTTTTTTTTTTTGTTGAATTGTTTATTAAAATCTATGTGTTGAAATTTTGATTAAACTTTTTGTTTTTTATTATACATTATACATACATATACACACACACACATATATATATAGTGAGGATCTTGGAAGAAGGTGTCTTAAGGAGAGAAGTGATAGAAGGTGTTATTGTTCAATAAGAACCCGACATGCGTCAAATTAAAATAAAACACGCGGTGGCATTTTTATACATTTATGTAGACTATCTGAAGATACTGTGGAGCTGAGTCAGGTTGTGTTTTTCATGTTAGTTTTGTCTTTTTTATTAAAGTCTAAATTGATACATACGAAACTGATAGATCAAAACTGACAGACTAAACTGATAGATCAAAGGTTATATTATATGTTTGGTTTTTCATGTTAGTTTTGTCTTTTTATTAAAATCTAAATATTTTACATTTGTGTAGATTATATGTTAACCTGAGTCAGTTTTAAAATTTTGGACTATGTTTTATTTTTTAATTATGTGTTTTTTTAGGTGATAATAAGTAAATATTTGTAGAGTTTTACTACTGGATTTTTGGCTGTTACTATGCAGCTGAGTCAGTTTTGGTTTTCCATTAGGTTGTTACACTTAGGTTGTTACCTTTGATCTATCAGTTTAGTCTGTCAGTTTTAATCTATCAGTTTCGTATGTATCAGTTTAGACTTTAATAAAAAAGACAAAACTAACATGAAAAACACAACCTGACTCAGCTTCACAGTATCAGGCAAATAATATACTAGTAAAAATCTGAAATAATTACTTATTAACACCTAATAAACAAAATTCATATATAACACAAATACATATTTATAAAACTGACTCAGCTTGATATATAAACTACACAAATGTAGAATATTAGACTTTAATAAAAAAAAAAAAAAAGACAAAACCAACATCAAAAACCCAAACTGACTCAGCTTGACATATAATCTACACAAATGTAGAATATTTAGACTTTAATAATAGATAAAAAAATAAAAAAAAATAAAAAAAAAACTAACATAAAAAACCAGAATTGACTCAGCTTTACACTATCAGCAAAAAATCTACTAGTAAAACTCTGAAATACTAACTTATTAACACCTAAAAAACACATAATTTACATAAAAACACATACCATATTTATAAAAACTGACTCAGCTTGACATATAATCTACACGCATGTAGTGTGACCAAAAAAAGCCAAACTAAGTGTATCAACCTAATGGAAAATCAAAACTGACTCAGCTTCACACTAATAGGAAAAAATCTAACTCAAATTCCATATAATCTACACAAATGTAGAATATTTAGACTAAAAAAAAAAGACAAAACTAACATGAAAAACCCAAACTGACTCAGCTTCACACTGTCAGCCAATCAGATTGGCTGTCACCTTTGATCTATCGGTTTAGTCTGTCAGTTTTGATCTATCAATTTCGTATGTATTAGTTTCGTATGAACTAATTCAGATATCTAAATTAATCCAAAAAAAAAGACAATTAAAAACAAAAATAAAATTAAAAACAAAAAAAACTACTGCAAAAATAAAATTAAAAAATTACCTTTTTTTAACATCTTTCCACCATTCAAAACTGGTTCTGAATCTGAAAAAGCAACTTCAGATTCATCTAACTCAAATGTTATACTTTTCCTTATTTTTAGTAATTTTTTACTGTTTCCTGCAGAGATAAACAAAAAAAGTAAATAATAATTACTACTTTTTATTTAAAATTATTCGATTTCTGTAAAATACTTACTCTTAGATGAAGATGTATTCGATTTTGGTTTCATTCTGAATAATAAATTAAATTCTTATCATACACAATATAGTTTATATCGAAGAAAACTAATAATAAATGATGTACAAAGAGTTAACGCACGTTAAAAATAGACTAACAAATCGTTAATAGTTAACGGAGAAAATAATTACAAAAATGTCACCGCGTCGCATATAACAAAAGTTCGCTTTATTTACAAATATGCCACCGCGTGGTTTTTTAATTTGACACATGGCGATTTCTAATTGGACAATAACATATTCTCGCACTTCTCTCCTTAAGTCACATTCTCATTTGATCTCTATCATATATATATATATATACCCGTTATTATTATATACCTCAAGTATCTGAATTAAATATATATATATATATATATATATTAAAAGAGTAGTTAAACAAGACTTTTAAGACACCCTTCAAATTTAAAGTTATGCTAAAAATATGCCACCTAGGATTTATCGGCATCTCCATATTTTTTCCCACAATTTATATTTATATTTAATATTTAATATCTAATTTATATATTAAATTAACAAATTAACAATTTCATCTAAACCAAAAAAACAAAGAATGGTTTAAACATTTTTCAAAGATACGTGTTATATTTTTTTTAGTAATTATGGGTACTTGCTTTCTAAATGTAAGTAGTATTAAATATGAAACTATATCTTTATACCGTAGTAAAAAAAATTATTTTATTCATAATTAGATTATATCTTTTAGGCAAAGATAACAAATGTATTTTAATAAATATATATGGAGTATTAAAATTCTAATAGGAATTCGAATCTTTTAATTAAATAAATGATATCATTTTGACCTATAAATTATGTCTCACTCCTCTTGAAATTTTAGCAATTCTCTTTGCATTGTTAATCTATCCTACTCAATGGTTTTTCATTGATCAAGGTAATGAATAAGTTATTCACTAATTGAATTTGGTTGACTAATATATATGAACATTGTTAACCAACTCATACCATGACGTCATTGAAGATTTGTGTATTAAAAGACCTACAATTCTTGTCAAAAAGTTTAAGAATGGGAGCTAACCATTGATTCAAAATAAAAAAAACTCTAGCATGGGAGTTTCATAGATAGAAATGTTGTACATTGGATCAAAAATTTCATCAATTTATTGTTAAATTTTGTACGTACTTGATGAATTGATGAAGTTGTTACAAGTACTAGACGTGTAAGATACTTTAGCATTTTTATTTAACGTTAATGAATTTCTTTTTCTATCATATTAAGTAGCCATGACACATTTGTAATCGCTAACTAAGCTATCATCTTTTCGACATAAACTAAACTTACATAGTTATCACTATTTGCACAACGCCAATTTCGTTAATGGTTAGGTCCCCGAATCAAGTTTTTCTTTTAGACCTTTATGACATCTTCCGTAGTTTCTTTGTACATGACATTAAACATGATATATGTATGCACGTTGTGATTAATCATGTCACTGTATTAATAAGAAATATACCTCAACCTGAATGTGTTTATTATTATTTTACACATTAGTTAACTTTAAATACCATCTCCTTAATTATATGTTTTACAAGTATCCACAATAAAACAATATTCATAATTAATATAAACAACCGCACATCGTGCGGGTAAAATACCTAGTATATATATATATTGTTTGTCGTCAAATAAGAAATGTAGACAATTATAACTTAAGATAATCATGGTAGCATTGATTAATCGTTAAACATATCGCATTATAATGCTTATATGTCAAATAAACATATAACATTAGTACAATAAAAATATAAAATAAAAAAATACATGACACAATCGTGCATTGCGCACGGGTATTAATATTAGTTTTATTATATGTGTGTCCTTGTGTATGTGTGTCTTGTTACGATGATGCTGATAATCTATCTTTTGTTTTCTAATTTTTTTTATATATATTATAATGATTGAGAACTGACAAAGTTAATGTGACAATAGTCACCTTTCGGACAAAAAATTTGTTTCGAAATAGCTCTTATTTAATTCCCAAAATTGCCACTTAATATAAAACTAGATTTTAGACTTGTGTTCAATACTGGACACGAGGTTTACGATATTATCGTATTATCAATCAGTATCAGACTTGTGTCCAATACTGTCCTAATTTGAAGTCATAAAAGCTTATAATTTTGAAGATATACGGTTCTAAGTGTTATATTTTGCAACTTGTAGTAAAATAATCATATGTTCGTCACTGTCCATTATTAGCTAAGACATATAGATGAAATTGTTTCTCGTATTCATTCCACAAGACATGTGTTCTTAATTAATTCCCAAAATTGCCACTTAGTATAAAAAGTGTCTAATTTTAAGGAAATATCTTCTAGCGCCTTTTAGGCTTAGTCATGTCTCTCAAATTAGGAAGCAAAGCCATAACCGGGAGTTCCTTTGCCGTTTTATTTCGAGGAAGTATTCAAGTCGAAACTCTTATATGTCAATAGGAAAAACAAATTCAGATAGAAAACAAGTCCGAGAGGATTAATGTAAATTCAACTTTTTATAATCTTGAAATTATGTTTTGATAAGCCCGCTTGCGATTTAAGTTAATATAATCACATTTTATCTTTATAAAAAAAATTAATCCGAGTTTATAATGGCTCGTTATTATAATGATGACTAATTAACAATGACAAAGCATTTATTAGTTGGATCCATTTTACTTAAAACTCTAGATTTAAAAGAAAAATGATACATACTTAAAAAATTCTCATAATGATGACATGTGGATTCCACTAATTATGTTCCCTAATTTTATCAATTGATTTAACCACTTGTCATCATCTTATAATTAAGAATATTTTTAGGCTATTTGGTTAAGAGGATTAATCATTTCTCAATTTAAAAATTAAATATATTGATTAAAAAACAGTATTTAAAATTCATGATCGAATTAAAAGATTGAGTTTGATATACAAACAAATGAAAATTGATATTAACTAGTGAATTATCAGCTAATAAAATTAAAACAAATGAATCATTAACTAAATTATGAAAAAAAATCGTTGCTGACTTATGCAAGTTATCTATCTATAAACCTACTAGGTTTCTTACCCGCACGTTGTACGGTTATTGAATTAATTTTTTAAAGTTTGTAATATTGATACTGATAACCAAAAAATTAGTTTAGTTAGCATAATTTTATTGTGTAGTTTATTCCACAATTGAAATATATATAACGATGTCTGTTATAATTATGTTGAACCAAAGGGTAACTAATGAAAATATTATATTTAGAAGCAAGCTCTAAATATATAAGTGATTATACAATATGTAAAACCAGATTACATGCCCATGGCTAATCAATTAAGAAAAGTAAGAGAAAAAAAATGTAACGCATGATGAACAATTACCTTTCATATTGTAAGGGAACAAAAAGAATATCGACAAAATTGAGAGAAAAACTACTTTAAATATTTTTTTATGATGTATACGTATGAAAATAAACTATAGTAATAATAATAGTAACATAATAATTGCAATAATAATAGGGGGTTGGTGGCCCATTGGTGAGGTCTTTGACCTTGGGGGGATCCACCTGAGTTCGAATCTCACTTCTCACATTTGTGGGGTGGATTAATAGGGATTTTTTGAGAGTCCTGGGTTTCATCCCAGGCATACGTGTGATTTAGAAGTAGGAGTAGATTATAATGCCGTTCAAAAAAAATAACAATAATAATTACTACCAAACACATCATCTCGTAATCGTTTTATATCTCTACAAATAGATAAATATGTATATGTATAAAAAAATACAACATCAAAATTATTAGAAAACATAATTAAGAAAGATATTAAAAAGTAATTTATATGTGAAGTTAGATATGTAAGCACATGAAACGAAACTGCGGTAGATGTTTTTATTTTTATAGTTTTGTAATATTATTTAAGCAGCAATTCATTTGTAATTATGGATATAAAAATAAATATTCTTCTTTATGATTTTTTACAGTTAGTACGTAATTTAATATAAGATTAAATAATATCTTTAATTTATTTTTAATATGTTGTTATACTCAATTGGGATTAAAATTTTGTTGCCAAATTTCTTAATCTAATTTTATTTATTTATGTATTATAAATGTTGTAAAAAAACATGGAGATGCCACGTGGGATAAAATCCTACATGGCAATGTTTTAAGATAGTTTAAAGTTGATGATGACTTGAAAAGGCTAAGATTCCTACTTTTTTAATATATATATATAGATAAAGCATATTGGTTTTTTATTTTTAGAAATTAAGCACATTTTTTAGTATTCCACAATACCCTTTAAGCATATTTTTTTCTTCCTAAAATATCTCTATTTAAACATAAAACGCTTATATACCCTCATTTTTCCCATTCTCTCTAATCATAACACATTTTCATCGACCTTTTTATCACCCTTCGCCATCGGCCGTCACCCTCCTTCTCCACTGCCTCTCTCGATCTCCACCACCACCCTTCATCTCCACTGCCATTGCAACGCGCGTGCACTATGCTCGTATTAAATAAGAATTATTCAGTAAAATCAAGGATATTTATTGGTTTATAGGTCGTTAAGGTATTTTTTTTTCTTTTAATATATACATGGTTAAACAAAACATTATTAACTAATATTTTATATTGAAATTCATATGGATTGGATGAGTCTTATTACATGTTAATTGAGTACAAACATTTAAGTATTATATATTTAGAGGATGATAAACATCGTTAAATCATTAATTATTTAACTTACTTATTAGATTTTAATATCGTATATGTACACATTAGGTTAAAATAAATGTATTGAAATATTTAAGAATATTTTTATACAGGGTTGAGTATTGTAAAACAAGTATTAAAGTAAAATAAATAAGATAAAATCTTGACTTTTAGATCATTGTTAACTTGATGCACGGAGATTCACAAAGTAATTGATGCATGATGGTTTTTATGATGCACGATGATTTTCAGTAAAGAAAACCTATTGTTTTATTTGTTTTACATTAATACTTGTTTTATTTCACCTAAAACCTTTTTATACCTTTAATATTTGATTTATATGCTCATTGAAAATGTAAGTTAACATATAGATATGATATTTTATGAAAGAAAAAAAATATAAATAATATATTGAAAATTTCTTAATTAGTTAAATGACGAAAAAGATTTTAAAAAAAAAAAAATTCTCAAGTTGATGGCTACAAAAACTTAATAATTATAAATTAAGTATTTAGTAAAGCTTATAAATATAAATTATAGATGAAAAAGAAAAAAAGTGTAAATTAGTGAAATTCTTTCTGCATATACTTATATTACTTATATTAGATACTAATATATTTGTATAATGATTATAACGACTTTTAGTTTATAATTTGATTATTGAAGACATTATGAATGCTCACTTTCAAGAATTAGATAAGTGGTTAAATTAGTTATCTTTTAGTATAAATAAAAATAAAGATTATGTAGGTCAGATAGTGTTGGTCGATAAAGTTGTGATTGATGGAATTAATAAGGCAATAAGAAGCGACATGTCATTTCAAAACTCCACATTAGTTAATACTTTGAAGTTGTGATTTGATGCACCACTTAAGCTACTTTTATACGAGCCAGAATTTTTTGATGTGATTTATTTTTGGATTTTGGTAAATGCACTTGATAATTATTCAACAGAAAGTTATTTTATAAACAACGTTCTACTATTTATTATTTCTAACCGAGTTTTGTAAAGATCATGAGATCCCTATGTTAAGAATAAATCTAACAAATGTAAAATACCATTTTTCACGAGGAGATTGATAAGCTAATAGAAGACAACTAATGTGTTGTAATTTGTCATCTTCATCCGCCGCAACGCGCGAGTTCCCTTCTAGTATAAATAAAGATAAAGATCATGTAGGTCAGGTAATATTGGTCCATAAAGTCGTGATTGATTGAATTAATAAGGCAATAAAAAGCGACATGGCATTTTAAAGTAAATGTCATTCACTATAATCCTCTATCCCGCAATTACGGAATAAGGCAATAATTACAAAGATCAAGTTACATTAAAATACATCCAATCCTTCCAACTAAGAGAACCTTTCATTCTATTAGTATACCACAAGAAACCTAGCGATTTGACCTCATGAAAAACCTTATCGACTTGATTCTCCTCTTGTTGAAACACCTTCTTATTTCTAGCCTTCCAAAGACACCAACTATGAAGACGATACCTTTGAATAGATTGCGCCCCTTCTTTCCTAAATTAACCTTTTGGCACTCTTCAATAAGTTCTGTAACCGAAGTAAAAGGAAAAGAAGCAACCTTGCACCAAGCGAAGATACGAGTCCAAAGAGTTTTCGAGAAGTTGCGGTTGCAAATAATATGATCAGCTGTCTCGACCCAATCGTTACGAAAGACACACATGCAAATAATAATACTAGTGTTGCATTTCGTAACCTAATTAGTTATCAACTATAAAAGTTAACATAAAATCAAATAAGATACTCCGTATTTAAATAGGGCATAAGGGATAAACTATAAAAGTTAAGAGAGGTAAAAGAAAAACTTATAACAATTAAAAGGAGGTAAACGAAAAAAGGTAGCACAGTAGATATCTTCTTTACAAGATCTGCAACAAATCTCCATTAAAGCTCAAATCAAACATCTGTGATCTGTGTACCTGGTCCTGGTGTGTCACGGGGAAATCAGAAATGGCAGGGCTTTGTCAAGATCGAAGAAAATGAGTTGGTGATGATAAAGAAAGATTCTTACATAAGATTAGAAACTTTGATATATCACAGAAATAGAAATATATTGAAAAGAGAGAAAATAGATGGAGCCCATGAGTTCAATCTTTCAATCAGAGGGTAGATATACTTTTGTACAGCAATAAAGAAAGGATTTCATCAACTTTACTTTAATAGATTTAATTAACAAATTTACCAGCAACAAAACATATCAGTCTTAATTTGATCTAAAGCTAACCTAGAGATTCGAATGTAGATGGTCCAAAACTTTTGACCTACAACAACCCACAGAAATTGACGAAAAAGAGCTGCTCTTTAAACCCAATTTCATCAACTATACATTTAGAATGTGCATAATAAGTTAATAACTCAGGATATACCCCCTCACTTCACAAAAGCCTCGAAGTTTCAAAGATGTCCGTCCATTCATGCGGTTGGTTTCTTTTCAGTTGTCTTCCCACGGAAGGAGGATAGTAACGAGAAGTGTTTTGAAGCTGTCACGTACAACAATCACATATTCAAAACCAACTATCAGACTAATACTATATGATAGTAAATTAGTAAGTACACTATTTGCCATTACAAATTCTTAATAATTATTTTTAAAAAATAGAATCAATTTCTGGTCAACCAATTACTCTTTCGACCATTTCTTGTTTACCGGTTTGCCCTAATTAAATGTTCACTAAGGGCAAATAAGTAAGATTCAATTTGACTCTGGAAAGTAGGGATGGTGCGCAAAAAGTGGTTGGGACATGAGTAGTATTAATTAATATTCGTGTAGCAAAACATTATATAATAAATAGTACAGGAGCCAAACAAATATAGTTTTGAAAGAATATATAGTTAGATACTTAGATGTAGACTCACACTTTTGAGAAGCATGACCATGTATGGGAGCTTGATCTTCAGATATTAAGGTCTTCAATGTATGAACTGTTTGATATCAGAAGCATACCATAGAGTCAGCACACTGTTTACATTTATAATTTCACATTCTGATTTCCGACTTGAAAGGAAATGGATGAAACGTGAGTTACAATGCCAGAATAATTAATTTAAAATTAAAAAGTGACCAAACTTCATTTCACAATCATCTATATGAGGGCAAACATATGTTTAAGCAAAAATCTGAAATACTTAGATGACGGATAAAGGTTTGCAATTCCTATAAGCAGCTATTCACTGGACAGTAAAACGAGAGAAACATCTCTAGCTCACATAGTGGGCATATATCAAATGGAATCGATATGTATGCCACTGTTAACTTCTATAAATAAAGCATATAAATAGTGTGACGGCCCCTGAAGATCGAAGATCATAGAAATGAAGATTTGGACAATTGCACAGATTAAAAAAAAAAAAAACACATTTGGCTAAATAAACTATCAACATGTAAGAAAACTATAGCAAATGATGGATTTGTTGATCTAGTTTTGATTATTAGATTAGTTAATGGAAAACAGAATATTTCATTTTATTATACTCAGAGATCAAGTATAGTGCAGGACGCTACACTCGGGCAACTGAAGCTACTAAAACATACTCCTTTGAGCATAATAATAGATAAAATCAATTAGGAGTTACCTTCAGCAGAAGCAGGGGCAGTGAATGTAAGATTATCAGGTTGAGAAGTTGCGGTATCTGAAGGGGTGTGGCTTTTCTTTCCAAGCATGAGAAGTCGTCTGAATCCTTTTGGTTGGGGTTTCTCAAGGACTTCAGGGATCTTTTCCAGCTTCAAGTTGTTAAAATCAGAAATATATGTCTTTTCAGCTCCCGAAGTCATTCCAAAGTTGGACGGAGGTGCTTTTGCATATTCTGAATTTCTAGTAGATGGGTCTTCAAAAGATGAAACACGTGCATAAGGAGCTTGGTAGCTAGAACTTGTTCCTGGATTTTCGCCCAAATTCTCCACACGATCATTCACCTGACCAGACAGCAGGACACCGGCATTATTAAGACAACTTATAAATCAGACTAACCAGTTGAAATGTGAGAAAACGCTTTGATGTCAGCCCATTGGTTTGCTTTTAAGAACTACTTATTAATGCTTTTTAACTGATACAAATTATACTTTTATGCATTTTGGAAAATAAAATAGGTGTACAGAATATGTAGTTCTCAGTCAGGAATAATAACAATTAAACGGATGACAGCTATAATTCTTTTATGTATGTACTTAATGGTCACTTGATGACTAGTACATGATATGAATATTTTGTGACGGTTACCTGAAAAAGAGGTGATGTTGGATTAAAGCTTAACTAATAATTAACTTTTGCATATTTCTAACAACCTGAAGAGTATTACTATTATGGGAATGGAAAGAGTATGAGCAAGGGATGCATAAAATTCTGACCTCACCAGAAGTATGATGTTTCTGGGGGTGGACTGAAATGGTCCCTTTATCAATAATTTCCATAGACAAAGGCACCTCTTGAACATTGACCTCTGTTCCATGATTACTGACATATTCCTTAGTTAATGATGACTGACGCTTATGTTCAAGCATGACGACAGTCTTGTCAATTATAGGGTTGCCATCGGCTACATTGAATCTGTCATTTAAATTCACTTTAGCAACTTCAGAAGCTCCAACAGTCTTATCCTCCTTTACCTTCACCTTTTGCGTTAGATTTGAAGATGCCTTTGATGTTCTGATTTTGAGCTCAGGAAGGGATGCAGCCTTAGTTTGATCAAGGTTAATAATAGCAGAAATCTTTTTGCTCTCGGGCCCATTGGATAACTTTGGTTTCGAAACAGGCTCTGCACTCCGTGTCTTAATAGTAGTATGAACATGAATGTTGTTGATCTTTTTAGGTTCAGATAGCCTTCTAATGCGAGTCATAGAAGCCTTTGAATCTGGAATAACAGAACTACTTTCTTTCTTTGTATCTGACATAGATGACAAGGATCTGGTCAATCTATTCCCTGCTGAATGATTCCCATCAGCTAATTTGGTGCTGCTGGTCAAGGATTTTTTTGAAATGGTTGATCCTATGGAAGTAGGTCTTATTTTGGATCTTTGTAGAGGAGACGATGAACCAGGCTCTGAATCAGTGAACTTGAATCCTCTGTGAGACATGGGAGAGAGCTTAGATGGTAACTGTTGTTTGCTGGAGTTAGCTCTTGCAGCAATTCTCTTTTGTCTCTCCATCTTAAGAGCTTCAAGTCTTTTAAGTTCTGCATCTTGCTGAAGATAGCGAGATTTAAACATAGGTACTTAAACAACGATCAATCATTTGTTTTAAAAATAAATAGGAAATGGGATAAAGTTTAGGAACGATTAAAGATGATAGTATACATAATAATATGTAACATTCACTTGAAATGCTCTAAAAGTTACTATACACTTGGAGTATAACAAAGAAATAAGCACAGTACCTGTTCTTTCCTCATTTTCTGAAGATCAGCTTTATAGGATCTTAGTTTCTCAGCACGTGCACGTGCATCCTCTATAGTATTATTCACCTTCGATGGTCTTCCCTTCCTTACCAAAGAAGGCCCCTGGTTAGCTTTCGACGGTTGGTGCTTTTCTGCACTTTTAGACCCTTTCTTAACTTCGGTCTTGTTCATTTTTTCACGTGAAGCAGCAACAGCAGCATCTTCAGCTAACTGCATTTCATAGTCTAAAGCAGGATCATATCCCAAAGGCCTCTTCTCAAGATCTCGTTCAGGCATCAAGCTTAAGGCATCTGGCTCATATGTGATGACTTGCTTATTAGATATGTTTTCTGGATTTTGAGTGTTGGATGATGGGAGGTCATATAAGTCCATATTCATGCTACTTCTATGGTCATTTACACCTGAAGTTGAGCGCAACGAAACCATAACTGCTTCGTCAGCAGCATGCAATCCATTTCTGTCCAAATTGGCGGTTGCACCCTCAAACCCATTATCGACTAGTGGATCCCTTACATATGCTTGTTCTCTTCTACCTAACAAAAAATCGTCATTTCCACTCCTATACAAAATCTTTCTTCCATTTCTATCAAAGGATTGCATATCAATTCTCTTCCCTTCACCATCATCATCTCGCCCTACATGTGCCAATGGATCAGCAGCCATGCTTTTTTGCAGTCTGTTTGTTTTAGAATCCTTTTCCATTGCAAACATATCTTCATTAGCAGAACGGTCACCTTCTGCAACCCCTTTGAGTAAATAACTTTGAAATGCATCCCAAGGGCCACTATCTATTTCTTTCCTGTTACGAGTCTCAGATTCAGACTCTTTCCGGTTACCTTTTCTCTTCGAGGATCTTAAGCTACTTCCATTATTACGAGACTCGATCTCATCCCCGATATCACTGTCAGAGGCTGATTCGGAGTCATCTCCTGATGAATTCTGGTTTTTTGAGTTAATGAAGTTAATATTACGGATAACCACCTTGCCTGATCTTGATTTCCCAGATTTTCCAACATCCTTTTGTAGTTCTGAGCCTTCGTCAGGTTCAGGGCTGGTATATCTGTTATTATGTTCCATGGAATGCCTCAAATGAAAAAGAGGATCCTCCATGGATGGATAAGGTGGCGGAGGATAAAATGGAGCGGTTCCAGGATAATGTTGATAGTATGGCATGGGATATGCTTGATACACGGGTACGCTACCTAGTGAAGTATGCATACCCCAAGGAGGGAAACCTGGATTGGGAGATTGTCCTCCATGATATTGTTGTTCACCACCTTTAACAAATGAAAACAATATAAGACGACCAAGAAACAACTAAGAGTAACATAAACCTTAGACATAGGGCACTTGTAAAGTTGTAAAGCAGCTACAAATATTACATAACTACCATACAAAACCAACATTCATCAACGATGGAAGGATTTCCTTTTACTGTCCTATGATTTAGAAGTGATCTTTGAAAAACTCAGATCAGATTCTCTATAGTTACTTCAGTTTAACCATTAATTCGTTTGGGATTTCATTTTATCAAGTCGTGCCTCTTGCTGTTTCAGACAGTATTCATGCTTTTGGTTGTTCGTAGTTAGTTCAGGTTATGCATGGAGATGGCATAGCAGGCGGTCATAGAAACGTAAACATATGAAAATCTACTTAAATAGTAAAACTGGTCAAGCAAATTCCTACCTGCATTTGGATCACCGCCTACTGTCTCTTTAGTTTCTGAAGTAGCATCACCCCTGGGTTCATTAGGCCCATTGGTCATACTTGAAAGCACAATACCTGATGCATTCATGGTCGAATAATCCAATTTGCCAGACATTGCATCTTCTGCTTCTATATCAACCCATTGTCCGGACTCATGTTTTCGCTTCCACAAATCCATGAACCGCAAACAAGCATTCCTGTTGTATGTACATACAGATGGTCAAATATAGATATATACATGAGCAGAAACAAAAGAAAGTGATGCAAAGATAGCTGCTTACATTAAACGTGATGCACCAAAGCATTCAGCGAATGATAACAAATTCGTAATATGATCAATTTCGAAACCAGCAGCAACAGCACGTGCAAAAGCCATGCCTTGTTCTTTCTTAAGGACTGTTTTGCGTGTCTCAAGAACATGTAAGAGCTGGACTCTGAATATACATTGAGTAGATATATAAGAACTCTCATTCGAACAAAAAGATATAAGAATCAGGCCACATTGAATAATAACTAAGTAGTTACGCAAATAAATATATTTTATTTTCTCCAATCATTTAAAAGATTCTGGCCTACATGTGGTTCTATCGCAGCCTGAAAACGTTAAAAAGGGATTAACGGCAGGTCAAAGGACAAGAACACTATTTTTTTCACAATCATATGTGATGATTGCGCGGATCCCAAGTTTTGTATATGCACAACACTTTTACCCTCTGAAATTATAGAAACTGTGGGAATGTGAACACAACAATCTGACACTGACCCAGCCAACCAGACAATTTGTTCAAGTGTTTTTGAGGATACTTATCCATCATACATGAGTAGAGAGAGTTGACTCATTCATCAACATAGCCACGTTGTAGCCAAAGATTGAACTGCATAAAGATCATACCAAAATGTCACTGTTGCACCGACAACCTCCATTTATGTCTAGGGAAATGCTTGTGAAGTTCATTCCAACTCAAGTCTTAAGTGCAACATCTTCACTACCCCAGAATTGGAACTTGGCTGTAACAATAGACAGGTATGACCATGCAAAGACTAGTTTTTTGGTATCAAAATAAATTAAGTGTAGGGCATAGTCCATGATTTTCTGTCAAATGTTTAGCACTCCATTAACAAGGGAATATAAGACCTCGTTGGTAGTAATTGAAACCTTGAGATCTAGTGGCCCTCGTTCAACTTATTTGACGTTGCATAACTAGGACATAAGACAATGCAACGCATATTCTAAATTCTGTCATGTTTCAAAAGACCTCAAACCACCTTAGATAAGTGTCCTAATTTGATTTTGATAGACAAATAAACTAGCTCACGCCTAACATCCACACTCAAAAACAACTGGGGACATGCATTGTGAAACGATGGACTGAAGAAAAGAGCACCAGTACTTCGAATTTCCCTCTTTGGCATTGGAAACAGTAGTCTCTTGGGCCCCAGGCTGCCAAAACAAGGGAAAAAAGGAACTAGTTAATAACCAACACTAATCATACTGAACAACAATAATACTGGGTGACTCATAACTCATTACCTTGTAAAGGACAATTGCTTTCTCCGTGTCAGCATCATATGCGGGTTTATTTTCTGGCCAAAATGTGAAAAAAATTCAATACCATGATAATTATAGAATCGGAAATGCCACATGGTCCAAATGATTACTATATATATATATATACACACCTTCATTGACTGCCACAGGCTTTACCAGACGGTCTTCTACCTGCCATCATTGACACTTCAATGATAAATATAAGAAACAAATTTACTGAACATACGACATACACGGGAATATATATATATACATATATTTTAACCTGAATATCATTGTTTCCTTGAATTGAAATTGCTTCTTCTATTTGTAGGATTTCAGATTCTATGATGTAGACACGTTCTAGTATCTCAGGAGTGCTCACAAAGCGAACAAAACTATAAAAAACAAACATAGTAGGTTTTTGTTATGGTTTAATCTTCAAGATCATCAACATGATTTAGAAAGAGTGCCATTAAATACGGAAAACTTTGCACAATGACATTGAAACGTGAAATAGCAACAATGCCACACGAAAAGCTTAAACTTTTCAGCAGTTTAAACCTTTAAACATGAAACTCTGAAAGTATGATGGTCATATATCAACACAAAGAGTCAAACTAAAGCATGAATTGAACTATATACCTTTCCACGGTGCCCTTTGTAAACCATGTTGCGTTACTGCCAGTTTCTGGTGCAAGCAATACCGAATAGCCACCTTCGGCAATCTGATCCTGAGCTGTCTTTAGGTGTGCAATAAAAGGGTTGAGCAAACCCGACGCAATTTTCTCCTTCTTATCGTTTGCGATAATGTACAAATCGCACCTGGAAATTTTACAAGAATTGTATTTATTCGATATAGATATATACCTCGCTCAACTACATATATGAGGGGGGTGATATTCGTACCACAACTTTTGATTTATTTACCACAAATATGCTTTACAGACTCAGTATGCTTTAATAATTGTACCGTGTGGTAAATATAAAGTTTTGTGGTACGAACATCAATTCTCGTATATATAAGGCATACATCATCAAACCATACATAGGATTACCTGAATTTTTGTTCAGAAAACTAAATTATCAGTACCAATTATAACTGAGATATACTAATATAATTATTAATGAACCAAAAATGAGAATAATATGTATTTTTAAAAAAACTAATGCTTTTATTGATTAGAATAAATAAATTGAGCATGCATAGTTACATAAAAACCAGCATTAAAAATAAATATTCACATGCCACATTCAGAGCATTTCAATTGGAAAGTTAACATAACATATTTACTAAAAATATAAAAATAATAATAATGCACAGACACGGATATATGCATATAGATATAGATAGATAGATATGCATGGTAAGTCAGTAAGTTGAAGTAATAATTACCTTGTTCTAGTGGGGGTGAGTTGAAATACGGCCGAGTCCAAACGAGTTTTTGACTTCATTACTTTTTTTTGGGGGGGGTTTGAGAATTCGATCGATTGATTGATTGTGACTTTTTTGTTTGTTTGGATTTTAATAGCGAAAAGCCAACTTTTTATTACAACTTTTTAATTTATAAAAAAAAAGGAATAAAGAAAAAAGTGAAAGTGAGGTAGCAGCTGCTGCTGCTGCTTATGTTAATGTAGACTTTAAAATAAAGTAATTGCTGCATTCAGGGGAGAGAGAGAAAGACGGTAAAGAGAGAGAGAGACAACAAAACATGAAGACATGAATTCCGTAGAGAGAGAGAAAGTGAGATCCAAAATGGGTTTTGGTTTACAGAATGTTTTTTAAGGAATTAGATTTTTATTAAAGGAATTGGAATTCAATTTTGTCAAATGACAAAATTAACCTCTTTATGATTTTATATTATAAATAATTCTTTTTCTTTACATATATATATTATTATATAGGATGATAATAACCAATAATATAATATGCACACCTAAATATGTGAGACATACAATCACATTTTTCTTCTTTGATCTCAAGATTCACACCATCTCTCTTTTTTTCTGCACACACTAGCATACACTAAAAAAAGCACATAATAATCTATGAATCTATCTTCAAAGTTAATACACATAAACAATTAAATATTACAAAGCAAACACACATACATGTTGCGTCTTTTGCTCAGACAAATCTCCGGCAGCGGAAGTAGCAACCGGAAAAAGAAGCGGTAGCGGAATTAGCAACCGTAAAAAAAAGCGGCAGCGGAAGTAGTAACTGGAAAAGCAGCGACAACGACACAGTTGCAGCCGGAATAATCAACGACGGCTGAAATAAGCAACAACGGTGGTCGATGGTGATGAACTGATGGGTGTGTTCCAAAAAGAAAGGTATTTTTATTTGGATGTTTAATTGTAAGAGGGTATTTTGGTAAACATGATGAATTCCTTGGAATGTTTGAAGATTCTATCATGTAACTGAAGGAATTGTAAAATCCTTGTTTTAAGGAATTTGATGGAATATTTTAAATTCCAGTTCCATTTATTTCCCAACCAAACAAGTGAAAGATTGGAATTTGAATTCCAATTCTTATGAATTCCAAATGATTCCACCCAACCAAACAGCCCCAAAGTGTTTTTTACCCGTAGTACTATGGAGTAAAGTAAATTTTTCTAACTATGTTTATGTAAAGTAAATTTTTCTAACTATGTTTATATTCATTGTATACGTGTTTATGTAAAGTAAATTTTTCTAACTATGTTTATGTGTCCCTTTTAATTTTGTTTTATATCCCTTTGTTAGGGACATGACACCGTCTTCTCAAATAATGGTAATTTTCACTTTCTAATTTAAAATATTTTCTTTTTTTATATGTTATTGTATTATCTAGCTACGTCATATATTCATAATCTTGAATGTTTTAACTTTTTTTTTATAATGATTTTTATGTGTTTAGTTTGCATGTGATTTGTGCTTTTTAACAATCTTGCAATATGATGGTGATTTTTTTTCTAATACATAGTATTTTCTTTGTTATTATTTTCTATATGTTATTATCGATCTTGAATGTCATAAAATCTTATAATAGTGTCACCATAGTTATAATATGTGCTTTCACATGAGATCGTTGCTTTTAAAAGTTCTTGCAAAGTGATTTTGTTTATTTTTTTATAAAAAAATTTCACCTGTAATTTTAATTTGGTTTCCAATAATATTTAAAACTTCTTAAATTTTACAAATTTTGTTGTCAGATGATGTACTTTTTACTAATATATTTTATTGGAATGAATTCGCTAAAATTCTTACTCTTCATGGAAAATAACCTAAGATGACAAACCCCATACTCGAACCTGAGGCCTAAGGGAAAAACTCACCCACGGAGCGCACAAATGGATTTAAAACATAACTCTAGCCACTGGCCGAGCTATTACCCGATAATTCATTCACATTATTTGTTATTTGAAAGGTAAAATCTATTGGATATTTAATTAGATAAAAATCTTTATGTTTGAAATTTATTAAATAAAAAAAAAATAAATCAAATGTCGAATATAATAAACTAGCTATTTAATCATTGTCATTTTAAATCCTAGACTAAATAATGTTTCATTTCCAACTCGACATGTCTTTGGATTTTCACTGTGTCAATCAAAAGAGGAAGCTATCGAAAACAACCATGTTGATTTATATGTTTTTTTTTGGCTTTTACCGTGTCAATCAAAAACAGATCGAAACACCCATTGATTTATACGTTTATCGTGAACTAATAGTTAATCTTTATAAATTGGGTTGTTTAACTAAAATTTAAGAACTATGTAACGTAGCATGTCCTTAATAAAGATTTCGTATCACTAAATGTTAATTATACAATTAGTATTTTATTTTTTGTTCATGTTTCTTTAGAAAAATAAACAACATAAAGTATGCTAACTATACAAAATTTAATTGTTTACTACCAATGTTAATATTGAAAACTTACAAAAAAATTAAATCAACAACCGCATATCGTGTGGGTAAAAAACCTTGTATAAATATAAATTGGTAATAAAATGTTACACTTAGCTTTAAAGCATTTATAAATTTATTATAGTAATTATTATTTGTGTTATTTAATTTAATATAATTTGGTTTTTAATATTGATATAAATGGCAGTGTTTCACCATTAAACTAAAATTTTAACGTGGATCCACGTTTACGTATCGAGTTTAAGTTTAATGAATTAAAGATAAACTTAAATGTATGACTCCAACTTGATACCTAAAAATGACTACTCGAGAAAAGAGGTTAATGAAATTACTAATATACTAGTTTTCAGACGGGTAAAATATATAAATCAATTTTTTTTAATAATAATGTAAGTATGCTAAATAAAACTAAATAAAATTCAAATAGATAAAGTACAAATTAAAGAACGAAACATATGATGATAAACTCTATATCAATATCAATTTCAGTTAACCTTTTTTTTCAACTTATTTTTTATTGACAAATTTGTTACTTTTGTTTATTGCAGTTTGAAGAAAGAAATAAGAAAAAATGTCAGATGATAAAAGAGGTGAACAAAAACAGTTTGATATTTCAATCTTTTGACGTTGTTACCAAATACAAAAACTTACCCAAATTTTCTTAAGTTATATGTTTATATATGTATCAAAAGAACAAAAAAAAAGTCCAAAAACAAATATGCAACATATTTAGAAAGAAAAGAAAAACAAAAACAAATATGCAGATATAGTAGAAACTTTTAAAAAATTATAAAAATACATGTCAATTCATCAAGAAAGACCATCTCGAATGTTTTGATTTTTTTCAGGTTGTTTCAATCCGAAATAGTCCATACATGCACAAACACGGAGTCGTAGATGATGGTTAACATGTGTTAGGTTAATATCATGATCTTATTTTTGTAGTTGAAGAATAAGCCACAAATTAATAAACCTATAATGAACAACAAACTAAATTATGAGAGATGAATAATAATAATAACATACGAATTCAATATCAAATAATAATGATTAAACATAAAAATATATATAATAAAAACTTTTTTTGTATGTTGAGTAAGTCGAACTTTTTTTGTTGTTGATAAATTCATGAGGTAGTGGAACTTTTTTTTTAGAATTTGTGAGGGTTTTTTTTCTTAAAACTAAACTAAAAGAGATGAATAATAATAACTACATAAGATTTAAATGTCAAATAATAATAATTAAACATGAACAAAAAATATATAAAAGAAAACCCTTTTTGCTTGTTGAGTAAGTCCAACTTTTCTTTAAAAAAAGAATTCGCGAGGTAGTCAAATCTTTTTTTGTTAAAAATTCGTGAGGTTTTTTTTATAGGTTGTGTATATATAATAACTTTTGGGAAAGTTAAAAATAAAAAAATAATGATTAGACATGAACAAGATATATATAAAAGAAAACTCTTTTTGTTTATTGAGTTAGTAGAACTTTTTTTTATTTTTTTTGAGAATTCGTGAGGCAGTCGAACCTTTTTTTTTTGTTAAAAATTCGTGAGGGTTTTTTCTTAGGCTGTGTATATATAATAAATTTTGGGAGAGTTTTAAGGATAAAAAGATTTGTTTTTTATTATTTAATAGAATATAGGTGAAATTTCTAAAAGAATATAGAAAAATATATATAGGATTAATTATGGTTGAGAGATAGACTTAAAGAGGAGGATTAGGAGTGCCAAGTGCATCCCTATCCTCCTTTTTTTATTTATATTATAATAGATAGATAGATAGATGAGTTTTTGCCTTTTGAGTTTATGGAGTACTTGTATATGATTGATTATTTATACTCCTTAATCAAACAAACTTAACTCTCATTCCTTAAATTTAAGAACCTGATATGTCTAATTTACCCTTCATCTTAATACAACATTATTTTCATTTTATAGATTGTGACTAAAATTCCATTTAAAAAAATTCAACCTTTATATCCCCCTCACGTGGAAACAAATAAAAAAACCCTAATTCACAATCCGTCCCCCCCCCTCACATCCCACCGCAAAAATTTATCACATCGTTGACCGCAATGAAATTATTTTTACGTTAATAATCGTCACCGTCTCACCGCCGCTGCATTGCGCGAACACCAATTTAGTTTTATTAACTTGGCAAACCTTTAAATTAAAAGGTGGACTTTCAAATCACATAATTGATAATTTGTTTAGTAGTGACGTATATGTATTATTAATTTAACTTATATAAAATGTCAATAGAGATTTGGATAATGGAATCACATCAACTTATAAATAAAATTAAAAATAGATACTGATAAAGGAAACACAATTAAAAATGGTAAGTGTCAATTTCGAAGCAATGTAATGTTTTTGTTTGTTGGTGAGGGTAGGGCCGAATATATGGTTCGCAAGCTGGATTTTTCCTCCAACGGTCAATTGAATTCACTGCATCCCATGAGGTGCTGCATACATGCATCTTCTTGGTTTAATGAATGAATAAAACAAAGGGAAAATGTTTTATAGAAGTTTTATAGCATGTATTATCTATTTTGGGTAAAGTATGAGAGAGATTATGTAAAATTTAAAGGAGGTTATGTAGAATTTAAGGGGACTATGTATGTTTATCAAATTTAAAGGTTTAATTTATAATTTTTTTTAAAGTAGCAATACCTAAAATTAAGTAAATCTGCAGTACAGATCATTTTTCCTAAAACAAAACATTTTAATTCCATGTTCCATTTCGTAGTGCTTTTCTAATCTTCTTATTTAATTTTAGGAAAAATGGTCTGTATTGCAAACTTTACCAAAATTTAGGTACCGACACTTTTAAAAAAGTTACAAATTAAACCTTTGAATTTGATAAACATTCATAGTCCCCCCTGAATTTTACATAATCCCTCATGCTTTACCTAAGATAGGTACCGCATGTTTTACCTAAACTTTCCCCTTAATTTTATTATAGTAAATTTTGGTTATATTAAAATAAAATTACCATTAGTCCCATAATTGTGTTAACCAACTCCACTTAGGTGGGTTGTCTAGTGATATCTTTTAAATACACTATGTGTGTCTCGGATGTGAGTTTTTCAAAGTGGTTTTTTATCTCAAAGTATTTTCCATGTAGAGAGAATTAGAGGTTCAGCAAATCGGTGGTTAAAATTGTCTCCAGCACGTCTGAATCCAAACTAACTTAAAAAAATAAAAGTCCCATAATTGTGTTAGTTAAAATGATCAAGGTTTAATCATTTATGAAAGTTTCAGATGAGTTTTTTTATTACAAATTTCATATTATTTTTATGTGACATAAATGATAATTTTATTAATAATTAATCAAAAATCAAGTGATCAAATGATTAAGAAAAAAAATAATGGATTACATGTATTATTATAGGGAAGTGATATTAGTACCATTATTTTTTATTAATGCATCACAATGTACAAATTGTATATCTGACTGTACAAGTCAGCAATGCACAGTCGTGATACATCAATCAAAATAAATGGTACGAATATCACTCCCCATTATTATAAGATTGAAATTTTTATGATAATTCTTAGGAAGACTTACAATTTATTTTTATTTTTTTTTAAGAAACTTTGCATATGTACTACAATGGTTATAAAATGAAAACTTATATTTAGTTTTTTATTTTTAGTTAAAACATTTTCAGGTTATCGTATTTGTGAAATATGTTTAATTTAATATTGAGTTTAATATGTAAGATAATGAAATACAACCGTTAAAATATATACTGTACTGTCTTATAAGGCAAATAACATTTTTGTTGAATTTTAACAATTCATCAAAACCACAATGCATCGATAATCAACACTATTAAGCTGTCGCCGCCACTACCAATAGACGCCATCATCACTGTTGTTGCGACCACCATCATCAATTGTCGTCGCCGCCACCACCAACACTATTACTGTAACACCCCGCTAAAGCGGAATATACGGGATGCACAGATAAGCACAATTGCACACAATACAAGTTCCAACACAACCAATATCATTAAAATATAACAGAAGTACGATAGTTATTACATAACTTGAGATAAACTTATAATAGTCAATGAACAAAAGACAGAACAATTGTCTTTAAGTACTGAAGTCTTGAACTGAACAAGCAGAGGAAAGTCTTCACAGCTCCTGATCTTGAACGCTCGAACAATTGCCAAATGAATGAGCTTAAAGGAAGAAGACTCCTATGCTACAAGATCTATAATCCTAGCCTGAAAAGCATGTAAGTTCAAAATGTCAACTACGAAAGTAGTTGGTGAGATTCACATCAAGTACGTTTTAGTTTACATATATGTATAATAAGAACAAGATCACAAGATTTGTACGTTGAACCAAAGTACTTTGTAATAGTAGAAAAGTAAGAACTAGGTCATATGATCTGCACATTTAACATAAGTACTTTGTAATAGTATGAACAGTACAAGAACGTATAATGAACTGTAAATATATATTGTCACTGCTAACCCGATTGGCCATAACTGAACTGTAATGTAAAGATATGCTCATAAAGTTCAAGTACGTCAAGTAAGATCTAGGTCAGAACAAGAACAAGTAATATGCATCCTCCAGAACTGCGGAGAATGAGGGTGGGCCTACCCTAAACAGCGTTGTCCATAATTACCTACGGTTCAATCCCTGAACTGTGGAATATGAATTGATAGCAGTGAACAAGAACTGAACAAGTACAAGTACGAACTAGAACATGTTAAAGATCAAGTACAGAGATATGAAAGTATTTAAGGATCCTGCCCATTCAAGACCTAACTACTCTTTGTAAATAGTTAAGAATCATTTCGTAAGTATCTCAAGATCATATAGTAGTACGTAGAATAGTTCAAGAACATATGTACAAGTACAAAATAGTTTTCATGCTTTTCCGTCCCCGATAAAAGAACTTGAACAAAATGTACGAAAGGGGGATTAGTGAACTCACAGTGATCTGGTACAAGCACAGTAGTATAAGCACAGAGAACAAGCACAGAGATAGATAGGTTATATCTACCAAATTCCAAGTACGTCTTGATGGAAGCCTAAGTACATGTCATTGATCATAAATAAGTACGTATATTAGTTCTTGTGATTAAATAATCACTGAAATGTCCTTGATGAACTGATGATTTGGTCCTTTGAAGATCTTTGGACGTTTTGACTCAAAAGGGTTTGAATGAACTTTAAGTACTCGAACTGAACGTCTTTGAACTCACACATAAGTGATTATCGTGTTAATGAGTTGAACGTGTCTTTAATAATGAACTTTAGCTTTAAGAACTCAATTTAGTTGTTCATAGAACTCGTACTTTAGTAATTAAGATAGAACATGTCTTTAGTGTACTCAATTAGGGTTTGCACAATGTACGTTGTTCTAGATCGTTTTAGGAACTAGTTCTGTTGTCAATAAGTAGCCTTTAATTGTGATTGATCAAATGATAATGAAGCTAAGGATTGATTTGGTGATCAAGTACATGATTAGATCGTTTTAAGTTCAAGTATGATAAGTTATAGAGTTAAGATCGTTTTAGGGTTTTAAACTCAACCTAGGGTTCCAAGACCGTTTCATTTGTTCATGGTCAAGATTGTTTCACTAGTCATCAGCTCAGGATCGTCCTAGACATCAAGCTCAGGATCGTCTTAGACATCAAGCTCAGGATCGTCTAAGTTATTAGGCTCAGGATTGTCTTGGAGTTTCTAGTACAAGATCGTTTCAGGGGCTACAGAACACAAACAAGTTCAAGAGTACAAGGTCATTACTAGTTCAAGAACAAGTGTTTGAGCGAAACCGATCCAAAGGATTAGTTACCCAATAAGTGTACCAACACGACATCACAACACAACTACCACACGAGATCAAACGAACAAGCACGAAGGGACCATAGGCTGCCCTAGGACGGTCTTGGGACCAAGATCGTCCCATTGCACCAAGGACAAGATCGTCCCATTCTCAAGAACAAGCACGAGCAACAACAAGGAGGTCTTGATCGAGTTCCGGACTTGTTTGGACATAGCACTAGTACGTATATACCCAATAACACTTACCAATAACACTTTTAATGCTTTTCAAGATCAAATAACACATGAACAAGTTGTGGCACTCAAGAACAAGTTGTACTTTCACTTTCAAAATGGATTTTGTAGATTAAAGCATATTATGACCCAAATTTGTTCACACAAATCTTATTCAACACATTTAGACACAAACCCAATAACTATTAACACGATTTTCAATCAAAAATTGGACCAAATCATCAAGAACATGAACTTGAAAAAGTACATTTTTAATTTGATCAAAAACTCGTAAAATGTTGTTGTTACCCGAGATTTGATTCAAGAAGTATGTTTTGATTATCACAAGGATGCTAAAAGTACAAACGATTTTGATTTAACAATCCAAAATCAAGAGATGCTTTGTGTGTGTGTTTAGGTGGCTGCAAGTGTGTGTTTTAGAGAGAGAGAGAGGTGGAAGGTGGGAGAAGATGAATAGTACTGTTTCTCTCTCTAGGGCTTCCTTTCTTTTCTATATATACCTTCCCCATAATAAATAAACTCAATAAATACAGGGACTATGTGCGAACATTTTTAACTAGGACTTTTATGAACACGAACGTTTACGAACCGAACTTTAATATTTCATCGTACTTAATCATAAACTCGTCATATAAACCAAGAGTCAAGATCAAATTGACCTTCATATAAGCACATAATTTAGGTCTAAAGCACGTCAAGAACTTAAATAAATTGAACTGTCTAGCCGTTCTTATGGCGAAAATACGTCTCAAAGAACTTATTTAGAACATTTCTAAGACGGTTGTTACAATTACGGCCGCGTGCCGCCGCCGCCCGTCACCGCCGCCGCTTTTACATCATCACCACAGTCACACGCCACTACCACCTGTCACCACCAACATCACCACCGCCATTACACGGATACCCTTATAGTAATATATTATAGTAGAATGACTCATGAAAATTTTCATACATATGAATGGTTAACATTTACGTATGGGTTATACAAACGATACCCTTTTCATATATTGTAACATAACATGGCAATATAAAATATAACAAGTTATTTTTTACTTTTTTTAAAATGAATTATTTGTGAATATTAAAAGGTCTAATATATATTGATTTGATTGGGCCCATGCTAGAGAGTCCCATTGCGAAATAGATCTGTAGTTTAAACCACTTGATGAAAACCTTTATCACCCATATATCTGAAAAGAGAAACCGACTCACTACTACGATAAGTGTAAATTACATACTTGTTGTTAGTTGTCACCCTAAATACGTTTAAGATAGAATTCGAATCCGTGACCTTTTGTAAAGAAAAAGGGCATTATTCCCACTAAACCATAATATAATAGAAACTAGGTGGAATACCCTACACGTTGTAGCATATATTAAAATATCTATAATCCCTTCTTTTAGATCAATTACTTTTACAACAATTATCAAAACTACTCGTCGTCGTCATCATCATCAGTCGTCGATGTTATCGCCAGTCTCCTCCAACACCATAAGCCACCATCGTTGATACAACATCGTGCTACTACACCAAATTTTTCTTTTTTGGAAAAAAATGTTTAGTTGAGGAGTGACATTAAGGATTAAATCTATATATATATAAGATGGTTAAAGGAACAAAAATGTAAATCTGTTTTATAAGCACTCTAAGCAATGAAACATATATGTTTGTATTTTTTTTTAGAGTTAACTAGATTTTAGACCTGCGTCCAACACTGGACTCGAGTTTATGATATTATCAATATTAGTTTTTTCATACATTTAAGTCATAAAAACTTATAATTTTAAAGATATATATTGCAAGTAATAGTACAATAATCACAGGTTCGTCACTGTCATTATTAGTTGAGACATATTGTTGGAATTATTTGCCGTAGTCATTCTCTATTATAGAATTTTTTTTAAAGCAGTTACACCGATAATGTAATATTATTATGAAAGATAATTAAGAATTAAAATATAAAAATACTTATGATCCCGTACTTGACATTCAAGTAGATTGTTTAATTATGATGTGGGGCCATAAAACAGAGAAGTTTATTTCAATCACTTGTCCTATGATAACTTTATAACAATTAGGATTGTTTTCCTAGTATTTGATAATAATTAGGACCCTTGATTTGAGTGCTAATAGTAACTTTAAACATTAATACACAAAACTAATATATAAAAAAAGAAAATTTTGTATCTTTTTGATTGAGAGATGGAATGAATTTTTAATGGGGTTCATATTAATTTGGATTTATCATTCAACTAACCCTCTGTTGTAAATTGTGTTTTCTTTTGTGATCGTCCCATGTTTTGTAATTCCTATAGGTATCAATTTATAATATTTTCTTATAAGAAATATTTATCTTTAGTCATGTAGTCGACATTGATATTTATATGTATAAATCTATATTTTATTTTTATATAATAATAAGTAAAGAAAAGTCAAAATTGAAATCCTGAGAAAGTCAAGAGATGTGATTACACGGATTGTTTATAGCATTTTAAAGATAAGATAAATTATTAAATATATAAATTTAAATGTAAAAATGTAAGTAAAAACAAATTTAAAAGAATATACTTCTAAAACATTAAACACATATATTATATTTCATCTTTTGAAATAATTTTTTGTACATAATATTTCATACGTTGAAATTGTTTTAACTAATTAAATGATTAACTTTTTTTTTTTAAATCCTTTTCAAGTTGAAGGCTAAATCAAGTATAAATTAAGTATTAGGGGTTAAAAAATGTAAATTATTGATGGAAAACAAAAAAGTGTAAATTAATGAGATTTTTTCGATAAATACTAATATAATAATATATTTGAATAATGATTATTAGAATTTTTAATTTATAATTAAATTCAATGATGACATAAGCGAAAGTCAATTTGATAAAATTAAGCGATTTAATTGGTTAATAAGTCATTAGTTCAACTGTCTCATAGTATATACTAGATTTTAGACCCGTGTCCAACACTGGACACGGGATTTACAATATTAACAATATCAGATCTTCATACATTTAAGTCATAAAAGCTTATAATTTTTAAAAAACACGGTTTTAAGTGTTATATTTTGCAAGTTGTAGTACAATAATCATAGGTTCCTCACTGTCATTATTAGCCTAGACATATTGATGGAATTGTTTGCTGTAGTCATTCCATAAGGCACATGCTATATATAATAATTTCTCCATTATAATATATTTTGAAACAGATGTACTCATAATGTGATATTATTATGAAAAATAATTAAGAATTAAAATATAAACATATTTGTGATCCCGAACTTGACATTCAAGTATATGTATTTAATCATGATGCGCGTTCATAACACGCATATGTTTATTTTCAATCACTTGTTCTATGATAATATGATAACAATTAGGATTGTTATTATATTCTTTGATAACAATTAGGACTATCTAATATCTGTTAATAAGTCATTAGGTTTTCAAATAACTTTTTGTAGAAAATATTTCATATGTTAAATTTTTTTTATTTAACTAAATGATTGTAAATTTTAAAAAATTCTCTCAAGTTGATGGCTAAAAATATATATAAATTAAGTGTTCAGGGCTAAAAAGTGTAAATTATTGATGCAAAACAAAAAAGTGTAAATTAATGAGACTTTTTCTACAAATATATATAAATACTAAAAATATATATAAATTAAGTATTCAGGGTTAAAAAGTGTAAATTATTGATGGAAAACAAAAAAGTGTAAATTAATGAGACTTTTTCTACAAATTAATATAAATATTAATATAATAATATATTTGGATAATGATTATTAAGATTTTTAATTTGTAGTTTATCTAAATGGTGATATCATCAAAAGTCAATTTGATGAAATCGAACGATGTGATTGGTTAATTAGTCATTAGTTCAACTGTCTTATAGTATATATTAAGATTAATATTAAGATTACAAAAAAAGTTACAAGTTTCATCCCTAACTTTCATAAATTACGATTTTAATCGTTGGCGACCTTCATCTACACTTTTGGTCAAAAAATCAATAATTCAGGTAAAAAAAAGTCAATCAATTTTGGTCAAAAAGTCAACGCTTCTAGACCAAAACTATTGACGTGGCTCCAAAATCAAGGACCAAAATCTTAATTTATGAAAGGTAGAGATGAAAAGTGTATTTTATTAACAAAACACAAGGATGATTTTTGTTATTAACTTTTACGAGTATTTTTTTATAATATAAATTTTATAAACCTCTTATTAAGACTTATTTAATACCCTAAACAAAACAAAATAGACCAATCGGCGTGGTTGCTCAGCCTTATTGGCGTCGGAGTGGGATAAAAAGTTGTTTCTTGAATCGTTTATATAATACCCTAAACAAAACAAAATAGACCAATCGGCGTGGTTGCTCAACCTTATCAGCGTCGGAGTGGGATAAAAAGTTGTTTCTTGAATCGTTGGGTTTTAGGCCCAACTGGTAATTCCTAGGGTTTTAGGCTCGTAACGCCTGGGTTTTTAGGCCCTCCAATTATAACGCTCTTTCTTTGTAAGCAAAATAAAATAGACCAACCTACTTATTTTTGTTATTTTTTTTTTTTTACAGTATTTACTTCACCTTCAATACCTCCCTCCAAATTTAGACAATTTTTTTTATGTGAAATCACATCATATACTAATTATAT